>NC_080670.1:215998045-216023045 GCF_030247195.1 Topomyia yanbarensis
GGGCGCCCACACTAACACCACCGAAGAGTCCGTCGTTTCCCGGTGATTGAAAAGCACCAATATGCGGCGGAAGACTAATCCACCACCATCCCCGGCCCCCACCGACCCACCGGCTGCGCATGATGCGCGTGCCTGCCAGGCATTGTTCGAACGCCCGCCGACTAATAGTTGGTTAGTAGTACGGAAAATCGTTCCCGCAGCGAAAAACAATGAATCGAAAAGTGAATTAAACAGAAAATTATGAACATGAATCGAAACATGGGTGAGACAGTGCGAAAAAAGCGAGTAAATTATGAGCACTTTTCCTGATACATTTACCCCGTTATATCCGCGGGTGCGCAGAACTGACGACGACGTACCACTGACTGAGTGACTGCCTGTCTGACTGGCTTCGCCGCAGAGGATGACGGTTCCGAGGTATGGAATAATGAATGATGCAATTTTGTAAGACGATTTTCGTTCCACCAACTCAGCTTAGGCTTCGGATAATGGCTTTAAGGTGCGCGAGTAGTTAATTTACCAGCGCCCATCAATTTTTTTTTTCGTGTACAGTATTTCACGCCGACTCGCGATAATGTTACATTAATCTATTAGCTTAGTTCTTTGGTTGCTGTTTTTCCATTTCACTGCTTCGAATATGTGTGTGCGCTCGCGTGAATGGTGCGGAAGCTGGTTGTGTTTTCGGCCTATGGTTTCAGTAACTGAAATTGTATGAAACTTTGACAAGATGTGATCGTAACAAATTGCAAATTTCTATGACAAAGATTAAACTGAGAAATAGTAGTATATAAATAAATCAAAGTTGGTTATACGACCACCTACCTTAAGTGGTAGGAAGAATACGGAAACGCATTGTGTACCTCTGCAAAAAGTGGCGTCTGTTGCATCTATTCGGGAGCCACTATAGCTACTGTTGCGAATAATCAAATTCATTTAGTAGGTTAATTATTTCCTACCTACAAGGAAATGATTTTTTCCCGTCCCGAGGAAAAATTGGCCCATAGTACTGAGATGTGTAGCATATGGCGTTATACAAGCGTGATAATTACTGTATTTCAAGACTTACAAACTGGCTGGGTTTTCCCTTATTTACCCTCGTATGTACACGGAAGACTCAACGTATGCTTCTAACACTCAGTGTCCATGCTTCATTGCATTTATGCATACATTGGTTCCAGGATTATTCAATTCGCATGTCTGGGTCTAGTAAATAATTATACGATCCATCAACAGAAAAGTCACAGCAATGTTACTAGTTAGTCCAAAAGGACAGCCACGAAGTGCAACCAACTGTCCGACACATTATCAAAAAAAACAATACATGGAGGGCACCTTAGAGTAGCTAAAATTTGAAATTTCATTCTCATTTTTGTCAATATCAAGTCTAGCTACAACACAATCGATTAGATTGAGGAGGTAACAGGAAAATGTATTACAAACAATTTCAGCCAAGACTGAAAAACGATAAGTTCAGATAAAGTATTTTTAAGTAGCTTCATCTGAGTACAGCAATAATCTTTTCTTCTTGCAAAGAGTAGAAGCTAAAAACTACTCCGCTATAACTATCAGTAAAGCAAGGAATTAATTCTACGTACCGCGCTTTGTTACTTATCCACTGCACAAACAGTATAATATCGTTTTTTTTTTTTTTTTCATACGTTTATTTGACACGGCATTTGCAATAGCTTTTTACGCCAGTTTCTTTTTTTACATAGCACGTTACAAAAATCCTTAAGACTAATTTTAACTATACTAGTACTTTGTCTAAAACTAACACTGAAATCACTTTATTGTTTGCTTGTTTCCTTACATTGTTGTATTTCATACTGATCTAGTATTTTCGGGTGTATTTATTTACTTTTTTTTCTGTTATTGTCTAAATTTAAAAACTAAATATTCTAGGACACTTTAATTGGTGAATGATTAGCCTTGGATGAGAGTATGAGGAGATGAATTTAATTAAATTTTGACAGACGCTGTTTTTAGAAAATGATAGATAAGTTCCATGTATAGAAGATCGCGATACGCCAGGATGTCTCTAACAGGAACATGGATTGGTCTTCCTCGGACTTGTAAAGAATCTACTAATTGTGATCTGGCTTCACGATATTCAGTGCAGGACCAAACAACATGCTCAATGTCATGGTAACCTTCTCCACAAGCACAATGATTACCCTCAGCGAGCCCAATACGACGGAGATGCGCATCTAAAGTATAATGATTGGACATGAGCCTAGACATCACACGGATGAAGTCCCGACTTACATCCAATCCTTTGAACCATGCCTTCGTTGATACTTTAGGGGTAATTGAGTGTAGCCATCGTCCCATATCTCCATTGTCCCAAGTGTATAATATCGTTGTCTTCGGCAGCAAAGTGAAATGAGTTAGACATAAGAAATAAATGTTTCCGTACAATGGGAAATATAGTTACGATTGACTTTAAGCAAATTCGTTTCAATACTACAGAGCAAGTGGTGGAATAGTTGCTAAAAACGAAAATTGAGCTTCAAGGCGAGGAAGTGACCTGTACTTAACTACACCATCTTTAACATGGAATAGTTAAAAATACTGATTTTTATGTCATATTGTCGAAAACAGCCATTTCCTCTCAAGTTTAGTCTAACATTTATGAATACTTCAGCAAAGTTATTCAATACATAATATTCTGAAGAATTTCAGAAAAAATATCATGTATTTTTCCTACTTAAGTTTGTAGGATCCGCATCACTGAAATTTGTATGATTTTCTGAACATCGAAGGCCTTCCCTGAACCGACTCATCTTGTGTAGGATGCCCTATCTACATAGGACTGACCTTCGATTGGAGACGGTGGAGTCAGTAGAGATACTCTAAAGTTCGCCATATAGAATCCCCAAAATTTGTCGCGCTTTCGTGAATATTGTAGGTTTGGCCTGAGTTTCGTGGAAATTATCTGAAGTTCTGTCAAATTAAGGTGGGTGTCCATGAATTCGCACAATTTTCTTTAAAATTAGCAAATCAAAATTGGAATTTAGCTCAATAGGGAGGATTAAAAATGTGATCAATCCAACAAAAATTGATACATTCTTCTATAAAACCGACTTTTACGACAGGCCGGATGAAATGGGCTAGCTGAGTCAGACTAGAGCAGCGGTTTTCAACCTTTTTCTTTCCATATACCCCTTTCCGAATATTGATTCCCAAGATGTATCCTTTGCTGAAAATTGTTTACCATCATTACCCTGTCAGAAAAAAAAAGATTTTCAATTGCGTGAAAACCAAAATTTTACAATCTGAAACCCATTCCTGAGCACTCAATAAGCATTTCAAATCCTTACACACTTAAACAATGGATAACAAATTAAATTTTGTCTCGCATAATTCACCCCCTACAATAGTCTAATTTACCCCTGGGGAAGATTTCACCCCCGGTTGAAACCCACCGGGCTAGAGCTACACGGGACCTTCTTGTGATTGAATGAATGGACACATTCTTTTCTGGATAAACTCCTCCCTATAACAACCATTCATAGACACTCCAATGATGAAAACTGCAATTTTTCATCCACAACGGCAGATACCTTGCCAAATCATCATCTGGCAAAGTGAATTTATCTGCAAAGACAAATTATAACACCCCCAAATTAAGGCATAGCAAAATAAAATTTTTAAATAGAATACTTCTGATATTTCAATACAGATTTTTTGCTGAGATAATAATACATTTCCCAGTTTTTGATACCGAATAACAGCCGCTGTAATGAACGGAATGACTAGATTTTTGCTTTTTCTTTTCATAAATATGCTCAGCTACTTCATATTTAATTCCGTAAAAAACTAAAAATACCGGATAATTCGACCGGCAAACGAGCAGTTTATTGCAATGATAGCACCGCCCCATTTGATGACCATGAACGATGGCTACGAATAAAAGCAATTGCCAGTTATTCTTTCCATGTTTTGTAGTCGTAAGGTGAGAACATCTTATCTTATTTTAAATGTCTCGTACCAAACAAACCGCATGTTGTTCACCCTATGGAAGGTTCCTTGCAAGCAGTTACGGCAACTAAAGCCGCTCTCAAAGAACCACAGTGTTTTTTTGCCTAAAACGTGCGAAAAATATTTAGGTGAAAACGGTAAAGCGTTCAGTAATGATGTCTTCTGGGATGTTTTATGACGATTCTGGATCTTAATTTTGGTGATATAATTATAGTGATTAATCCCCCTTGAAGTGAGATATCTGATACGATTTTTTTTTTCAAAGTTCCAAAAACAAGATGAAATTTTCAGAAATGTTAAGGAACTTATTATTGCGAACATCTTTACTGAAGACCAAAAATCTCCAGTTGTAGTACACTCGAAGTTATAGACCGTTGTTTGTGTATGATCCCTCAAAAAATGCTTCAGCATAACTGCTTAAATAGCGTAGATAGAGCTTCAGCATATTCCAGAGAGTTATTTGTCTTATCAAGATGCGTACCTTTCTAGAAAAGATTTTTGGTCTATCTCTTGCGGCTTAGAAGTTATTAGGTAATTTTTGATCAAATTAGCGAAAATTTTAAAAATGATGGCTTTTGAACGGGACAAAACTAGCTCTAGTTGCAATTGGAAGTACTGCATCAACGCTATAAAACTCAATGGATTTCACTTGTCACTCGTTGTCCCAGTAGAGTTACAGATGATTTTAAAATTTAGAAACTGATATCTCAATAAAGTAAGATTAGTTAGCCTATTTTCGGTGAAATATTTTCCAAGTCCCAGCACTCAAACGTCACTTTTACTGAGATCTCAGCAAAAAATAATGTGTGCTGAATCTCAGCTGTTCAGATTTCGGCAAAAGATGCGTAAAAGCTGAGATTCGGTAGAAAAAATTAAGTGTGTAACAAACTCTTCCACATGATAACTGAAAAATATATTTAAAAAAAATTGGGGTCATCCAAATATAACAAGCTATAACTTCTAAAGCATTCAAAGAAGATACTTGAGGTGTTCAGCAAAGATACTTACGAACGTAATCTTCGCTTGTCCAAAGATGTTGGGTAATTTCTACAAAAAAAAAAGTTTTTTTTAAATCTTACTTTTAGGTGGATTAATCACTTAATTTTACAGCAGCAAATGATAGATTTTACTATTTTCAATTAAGTATCCCCAAAATATTATTGACGTAAACTTAGCCATTTCAACGTAAACATATCCAATCACTACATGAAACCATATTTTTCAAAAATAGTCAAATTTCTTCTAAAATACACGAGATCAGCTAATGTTGCATTATAGAAAGTTGTCCATTTTGGTAATTTAAACCTTTTTACGGAACTTACCCAACTTGTCAGGTTGATATTTCGAAAGTTATTTGAATTGGCTTTAAGGGGTCATCCACAAACCACAAGCAATAATTCTGAAGATATTAAAGGTGAAGTCTTTGTGTCTTCAGCAAAGTTGTTGGCAAAAGCTTGCTCTACAACTTTTCTGAAGACATAATCTTGACATATGTACTTGCAAGAAAGCTGATAAATATAGATCACTTTTAGGGAGATTAATTATGTAAATCACAACACCATATGAAAGTGCTTGTAATGTCCACAGATTCCTCCGAAGACGTCATTGACCCAAATTTAACGATTTAGGTGTAATTAATAGATCCCACAGATGCATCGTTGTACGTTTGTGGATGAATGTGTACTTGTGGCAACACTGCTTGCATCAATGTAATACAACCGTGGGTCGAATCAAGAAGATACACCCAACCATATGTTTTGTAAAGCTGTGAAAGCTACGTCGCCAGGATGGTAAAATAAGTTCCTGTCCTTCGTTTACTGATGTCGGGAAAACGGACAAATACGCCGTTTTGAAATTGACCAAGGCCGTTACGATGTATGCCAGATCGAAATAACTTCTGCTGTCCGACGAAACAGTACCATCGACCAACATATCAGCCCTTTTCAGAGCCATCAATATAGTTCTTTTTGATTTGTTTTCGGGTTTTACAATAGGTTTTGAGTGTACTTCCACTGAGATTCGTCGCATTTTGTCGCACCAGGCAGGATATAAGGCCAAATAAATAAAATATGCTGCATAACGGCTGAGACTGAAATGAATGCGTCTTGTCCCTATTTATAGATTCGAGTAATTTCGAGAAAAATCTATCTGAATAAATTTTACGGAGGATGACACGAATTCTAGTTCAAAGAATGCAATCGTATTTCGATATGAGTATATACAAACATGTGAAAATAATTCTGGTTAATATGTTTAAAACGAAAAAAATGTTATTATTAATCTAGCAGTTCGATTGGACAGTGCTGCCACCTTTCTGCCAAAATCAACCCCCACAAAAAAACAACCAACATTTTCCGACAATAATGATGCTAATGACACTAATAAAATAATAACAATTGTACCAGGGAGGGGGGTGGTGCTCTGGACTATGCTACCGAGTTCGATTCATCTCGGCAGCCACGCATAAATACGCGGAAATAATGTCGCCTCAAAACAGGGAAGTTTATTAGTCAAGCACATAATTTAAGGGGTGGATTTTCATTCCAACTCAGGGTTCCGTTGTCGTTACACCCAAAACCAAGGCAAACTAATCTCACTCGCTGTCTCTGTGCGGAAAGCGAAACGATTCAGCATCCTACAGAGGAGCATCAAACCAACCAACCGCTGAATCAACACGGGTTCGAGCCGTGGCCGGGTATATATATATATATATATAGCCTGCTACTACAGAATAATGTTACAATAATGCCATTATCCTACTCAACCCACCCGAGCAGACCGCCGGTTGGCTGTTGTTCCTAGGGGTTCGCAGCATCCCTGGATCCGCGGGCGCGCCTTATCACATCAGCATTCAGGCGGAGGGTGATGGAAATTAAATGAGAATGTTATTGTTATTTATTAGCACTTAATATAGGACGTATTAGGTAGATTATCTGCGTGACATTTTCCTCAATTGTCGAAGATTTCCACGTTCCTCGGTTGGAGGAGGGAACGGGCAGCGGTGCGGTGCCCCGAGGCGAGGACTGCTGGAGTAGAAGGACAACATAATGGATTTGTCAGTTTTACGGATGTGCTTCAATTTGGCTTTCCTGATTGATTGCAAGCTAGACTGGCGGACGTGGGGTGGAACGAGGACCAGCCTGGATTCTATTGTTGTCTTTGGAAGTTAGCTTCGAGCACTGAAGAAAGCGGCGAAGGCGGAAGCATTAACCGCACGTACACGTGAAAAGCCAACAAGCGTGTAGCATATGGACGGGTTGGGTATGGGTAGGAAATTGATTGAAGGATCTAGGGTGGATTTTTCCACTTGTAACGTGTTTCATGTGAATGTGAATGTGTGTGGAAAGATAATTCACTTATCTGCAGAATGACATCAAAGGGAAGTTTAAAGTGATTTGTCCTTATGTCGACGATGATCAAATGGTGCTGATTAGCCGCACGAGAAGGGATTGGTAACTAAGCTGCTGATGGGTGTAGAGATTTATTTGTGTGATAATGGGAGAGTGAAATTTGAGAACGTTAGCAAGAAACCGTTGGGTTGGGTTTTGTCCATTTATTATACGAGATGTGCATGTTGCGAGCTGAAGTTCGTGTGTGAGGTACGGCGTTTGAGTTATAGTTGTGAATTGCCAAATTGTAATATACGATGGAAAGGATTAAATAGGGATTTCAGATGCACTTTTTTATTGTTCATCTACTTATTTATAGAGGTCGAAAAATTATATCACTGTCAATTTCCCACTTCTGAAATAGATACTTTCTGTTTTCGAAAAATTCGTATCGATTTGAAAAATGTTCCAAAAATCTGAAGAAATGTTCCGCACATAACCTGTGAAAATCAAATTCTAAAATGCAACTTTGTTGAAAAATCTGTGCTTGTGACAACACTTCTCCAATCATTGTACAAGTACAAATATAACTCGACAGAACGTACAAAATTCAGTTCCATTTAGAACATAACCGCTTACTTTTAATTTTTGTAGCACCTCTTATTGTCGAAACAAAAAAAAGATGGGTGGGTAATGTCTAGGACATAACCGGAGTGTCGTGACTACTCGTTTGACTTGTAATTCAAATCGAATGATACTCAATGAAATATGTCGGAATGTTTCAAGTTATTCTTTATAATAATTAAGGTGGTTCTGAAAAGAACCTTTGCTGTTGGCGTCTGCGTTGATAGGGGATGCGCTGGATTCTAAGCTCGTTGAGACATTCATCCATGAAATGCACAATTTTCATATTTTCTTGCTTTGAAATGTCAATGTAAAAATCTCTCGAAACGACCATCGGAATCTTTCTCCTAGCGTACAGAAATGAACACGCTTAGCGAAAAACTAGGGGCGCGTTATGTCCGGGACATAACCACGATGATAATATTCTTAAAATTCTGCTTGTATCTCTTTCAAATAGCTAAATTTTGCGCATTAAGTTCGATTCACCGGGCTCAGCGAAATTTTCCTGGGGACCCCGTTCGTTAGTATATTCAGCAAAACAATTTTATTACCGAGTTCTCCGCATCGAATACAGGCCAATAATTTCATATAATGATTTCAACAAGCAGACAATGTACATGTATGACAGGTGGGAGTGTTCTGAAGTGTTTTAGTGGAGGAAACAACATAAAATCGTGTATTGGACATTTTACAATGATTCTCCTTAACCTTGCAAAACCACGGGGTTGGCAGCAGAGGGTTAAGTTGTTTGGAAGAGATGACAGTTATTATATGATAACTAAAAATATAAAATTGTTCTATAAATTGCAAAGTTATTGCCGCATTAACCTGAAAATTTGTCATTTCATTCATATAGGAACAATCATTGAAATTATGTCAATTTAAGCTTTGCAAGATTTGAAATAACTTCGAAGTGTGGTCACAACACCCCTGTTATGTCATATACATTACCAACCCATATTTTTCCATTTTTCATTCGTCAATAAGGGCGGTTTGTAGATAACTATGTTGATACAAGGCGAGAATCTTTTGAAACAATTCAAACCTTGCCGACGATTTGTTTTTACACCGAATGAGCACACTTTGCATCAAGGCGTTCCTATTTGTAAACTTTTCGATGCAGATGAAAGGCCCTCCTTTTGTGCGATAAATGAAAATATTTTTATCATTCGTTTTGGTGTAGCTTTCACTTAGTGGTAGAGTTGCCACATTCACTGATTTTCTTGGAAGGATTTGCAAAAACCTGTTTTTAAGGTTCAAAATGTACGTAACGCTTTCGCTAATATGCACTACAATCGCTTTCTCGCTCGTTCTCGTGCCGTGCATGAGCCTTTCCTTTCCGTCCGGTTTCTAATGGCATAACCAAAACGAATATGCCGGCTTTCCCCCACCAACTACTCTCATGGAAACAAACATGTAGTGGACCTATATTTAAAACTTTTCTTCATTTTATTGTTCGGTTGGTGCACCATATTGACGGCTCTGTGCGGGATGGGTTGAAAATTTTCACTTTTCCGAGTCGTTCTCGAAAGATTTTTCAAAACACTATTTTTCCGTTAATAATGAATGTCGTACATATTCCAAAATTTAATACAACATTGGTACAAATGTTTTCGACAAAATGCCGAAGAAATTGATTAAGTCCATTCAATACAACAAAAGATATCCTTACATCATTTTTCTTTCGAAATTTTGAAAAGGGGCCCCTATATTGAAAGGTAAGTCGACAAAACTAATGACAGCGTTTTGCTCCGGATTCATAACTTTACAAGTCAAGTAGTTTGCTTATCAACCTAAGAAATCAACTGGTACCCTATGGCTGGAACCTCTAAAATCTTTTCAAAAAGCGTGCAAAATAAAAAATAATAGAATTCGTAATATCGCTCTACATGAACATTGAGGGTCGTTAAACCGATTCACATGGCGGCTGAACCAAAGGGAATATATCGGTACACTTTCGAATAGATTACTCAAAAGTTTCGTTGCTGGCCTATGACTGTTGTCGTTTAAACGGGAGACTATGATAACCACTAGAGGCTGCTTCCATGGCAGAATGCTGTCACCCGTTCTGTGGTTTCTGTTAGTGGAGAGCCTCCTGAAGCGGCATACGTGCGTCGTTAGTCCCTCTTCTACGTAAGCATACGACCACCGATCCTAACTAATCTTTACTAATGTTGCTTCTGTTCGAAAAAAATTGAATCAGGCTCAAAATAGATGAACTGACAGCAGCTGTGGTGGTCGTGTTCTACCTGGACCTGGGTTGGCTTCAAGCAAAAACAACCCAAGGCGGCTCGTACTACGGTTGGAACCGTGGGGAGGTAAGGGATAGGATAATGATTGTATCAGAGAATGGCCATATAGTGCGGTGTCATGTCGTCCGTTGATACAGCTTTGCTGACCTTCACAAACATCAGAGAAAATATCCAATTCTACAAAACTTAAAATAATTTAAGAATTGTTTCCCCAAATTTTAAGCAACTCGCGAAATTAAAGAAAATATTAAGAATTTTTGTGAGGTTCTAAAAGTTTCAAGAATATTCTACGGCATCCAGAGAGTACATTTCTGGCATCCAAACTCAGGATAATTTCTAAACTTGAGAAATGTTCTCCGAAGTACAAGAAAACTCCTACGACTTAAACGAAAATATCGAGTGATTCTGGGAGGTCCTAGAGGGTTCTAGACTATCCTACGGCATCCTACAAAGTCTTACAAACATGAGGAAATTTCGCACTGAGTTTGTGAACTTCTGCCACGGCTTCCGATACACCAATGCCAAATCGTTTTTCTGTACGTGAACAAGTTCACAACTTTATGAACCAAGGGTTAATAAGAGTTATGAGTAAAACTTAGAAACATTATTTACATTCCGACTATACCATGTGATTGAATTCATTTCTTTCATTCTGATCTGGTTTTCCTGGCTGTGAATCAGTTCACGAAATCAAAACAATCTGGCTCTTCTCTCGAGAACTATTTCTCGACTATTTCTAATCCTTTAAATATTATTCACGATTCACAATTCTTGCTCATGAAATAGTTGACGAAATCACTTCCACTTTCGTGATGTAGTTCTCTAATTTTGCATTTTTTGCATGATCTTATTTTTTTCATGTATAATTTCACATATCTTAGAATATCATTCACGTATTCGTGAACTGGTTTAGTCAAATTTACCATTCGTCCACAATGTCATAAAACATTATTCATATTCTTCAATAGATATGTGAATGGGATTCGATTTCATCTCCTCACTATCTGGCACTGACTTAGCAGTTTTAATTAGCTAATGAAACAGCGAAATCTGATTTGTCTAATGAGCCCATTCGCTGTAATATTACGCGCTAGAAAGTATAGGGCTCTTCATATATATTTTAACCCGTTTTTCCAGAGTTAAATTATTAATAATATTCCTTGCCAAATTTGCATGTACCACTGTGAATTGTGATATGTTACAAAGTCTTCACCGAAAGGCTAACCATTCTCAGGCCATATACAAACAATCTTTTCGCTATCGGTAAACTTGACAAATATCTGGAGGATTTTGAACTGCTGTCTCAGTCAACAAAAAGCAAAAAGAATGTTGCTTACTGTCTGACGTTTTGGCCTATGGTGTTGGCCTTTTTCAAAGGAAATGCGGTCTTTTGTTTTAGTTAAGTTGTCGCTATCTGACTTTGCCGTGTCTAATCGATTGTCTTTATGCGTATCTACTTGAAGTACGCAAAATAAAAATTAGCTAGAGACTACTGAGTAGGGAAACTAGTGATAGGGTCATTAGAAACAGGCTTAAAATCTTACGGACTAACCTTTTGTCTTCTGCTGGTAGGAGTCCAGCTTAGGCAGCATTACTACGGACTGCCGTCTCTGAATAGGAATGCTTAGGAGGAGATTCTCGCACTGTTTTGAACGGTTGTAGCGACAAATCGTTCAAGTACTACAAGTATCAAAATTATTCGGATTTATTCATCAAAACTAATCATTTCAACCATGTTTCAAACCAACTTTAAACGCTAACCCCACCAACAACTTTGTATATCTTGTTCAAACCGTCATATTAATTGCTTCATCCAACATACCTTTTCCAATCATGGCCTACTAATCACGTTCATAAATGCGTGAAAGCCATCACCCATCCCGACAGTGTTTCTACCGGCCGACCAATCGACCGGACGACACACGGGGCAACGGACCAATTCGCTCATCGATGGCAAAACTAGCTGTAAAATTTCCAATTTCCCATCGGAACTTTTCAGAGCCGCCGCCGAAAAAGATCAATTTTGTGGATCACACAACCCACTCAATTGACTGACGCGCCCGCCCGACAGAGGCTACCGGCGCATCCCTGATTTTTTTGTACCCTCTCAACAATCCATGGAATCTCCATGGCAACGGCCAAACGAACTATATAGACGACCGATGCCACGAGAGAGAGAGGAAGCGCACTGTTTTTGTTGGCCTTTGTCTTCCAATTAACCCTTCAATTTCGGGATGAGAGCTGGATGACTGTCAAATTCGATCATAACCTAGAAACGAAAAAAAAATCTAATTCAACTCGAACACGTCTCTATTCTACCAAAGTGACCAGTAAATTGGGTGTTAAAAACTAATAAACTGAACTCTATTGAAGTAACGAAATAATAAGAAGAGCTCGTGTGGATTTTGCTTCCTCTCTCTCTTTCTCTTTCATTCACGCTATTCAATCTATTGAATTCTACGCTCCATGCTATTCATTGAGGTTTAATCAAATCATTTTCGCTGGACCCGCCAGCGGAGATTCGGCGGATGCTGCCGATGACGATGGAAACAACCAAAAAAAAGGGGAGTCTGCTGGACCTGGGCCGGCCACCGACAATGAACAGGAAGTCGGTTACCGAACTGCCCTCCCCGCTCGTCTCCCCTCAACCCACTCCAGTCTCAAATAGCGCGTCCGTACTATATCAGTTCGGCTGGCGGGGCCCGTTCATCAATGATGGACTTGGTAACACAATAATCACATCGGTGTGGTGCTATTATAAAACTATCTCATGCTTCTTTAGAGTTTGCACCCTCTCACCGCTCTTACTTCGGCAGTCCATTCTTGTCCAATCGCCGTGATGCATTGAGTGATGTACAATAAGGCGTATGTGTTTTTACCGCACTGATTTCGGAAAAAAAAATAATTAACCTATCATTTCATTATTAAGACGATCTCACAGCAGGGCGAATGATCGTGGCCGTTGTAATTACCTTTCCGATGTGTTAGTTCCTGTATTGGGAGTTTTGTATATGTCTGCTTAATTAGTGTACGGATTCCCGTTGGCGATCAACTTTCAAAACATGTTGTCCTCCCGAATTTCTAGCTGGAATCGCTAGAAAGGTTGACTCGGTCTGTTTGGAAGCGGCTCACAACAGCGTATGAGCTAAGCGAGACGGATAGCGTGTTTGTGTGTGATTAAATAACCAAAAATCCCAAAATTCTTTTTCAACTTATCAGCAACGTTACTGTGGAAGCCCTATTTCCGATCGACATCGCCCCATCCTTCCACCATTAATTACGTAAACGCCGTGATTCACATGCTCTTTCATCGGTTCAAGGATGCGGATAAATACTAACAAATCCGTCCTATTAGGCAACACAAAGCCGCGGTCTAGCAGCTTTGGGACGTAAATAAACACCCATACCGAAGCCGAAGCGGAAGCCACACAGTTCAGTTTCCGATCATGTCAAACGGCTATAACGACTGGCTCGCTGCCAGGAGCAATGTTTCCACACCAAATAAGGTAAAACACACATCCATTCCGTTCACCTTTACACCAACGAGCGTCAAATACGTCCCGAACCCCCTTCTCCTCTCCGAAAAAGAAAACAAACCGGCCAACCGGCGTCTGTGAGTGAAGTGCGGAAAAAAATCAATTACCAATCGCTAAACTTCATAACGCATAATTTTGTCTTGGTAGGCCATGCCAGGCCTAAGCCCAGGCCAGGAAGCAGAAACTGGAACACGTCGTTGTAAAATGCCGAAAAAATTAATGAGCCGCTTCTTATGGGGAAAGCATAGCAAGCCGTGCCGCAACCACGGGACGTGCCTGGTTCGCTGTTTCAGCACAAGGGAAGTGGGTGGTAGAAATCGGTTCGCTCCCTTGGAACGTAAACAAAACAACAGCAACAAAAAAAACCCGCGAGGAAGCCATTTTTTTCGCTGCCTACTACTACATCAGCCTGGTAAAAGGTGTTCAAGCATTAAGTGTTAACATCGGTATTATATCAATATACGATGTATATTGGAAATATGTAATCAACTAAGGGGCGGATTTGCCCGGCGAGGGGTGAGGATAATGAGTTTAGGCGAGGCGAGTTTGTGTTGGAAGACATGTTTTACCTGCGGTGCTAACAGATGTCCTGCGTTCGAATGAGGAACTGTCGGTAAATAGATTGTAGCCAATCGCATAAATTGGTGTATCAATTCAAGCACGGTAACACGTGTCAACAATGAGCGTAGTATGCAGAAGCTTTTTTCTTGTACTGTTATCAAACTGAACAAACATTGGATTCTTAAATACCTAATTTAGGGAAATTGAGGTTTTCCAACCAGGACATCAACAACTGAATATTCTAACTTAACAAGATCGTGCAATGGGATTTGAGATTTTTTTTTTTTAAAAAACTATATTTTTCTTGCAGGACATTATCCTTGAATAGATGTTTGTTTGGTCTTTGAAGCTAGCGTCAATCCGGCGCTAGATTACCACAGGCGCTAAGTTAGTATCGAATGCTGATGGGACAAAATCGAAACGCAAATTCCATAATTTATTTGCTTATAGTTTATTCATTCAAGAGTAGACAGGAACATCCAGATGAGTTTGGAGTGATCCGAAAATGTGAAAATGTAGAAAGCAATTCGATTAACATCCAATTTTCAAAAATGAGAGCATAGTAATTCACAGCAAGTTGTAGATGAGATCGCATTACGTTATTTGCCAATGACAATAAATAAATATTTTCGGATGCATTAGTTAGAAAGGTTTGATATCTAGCATAATTACGCCTTACACCCGATCAAATAAGATCGCACGATATACTAAATATCCGTCAATTCAATGTGCTTTTATTCGTAGTACGGAATCGAAAGCTTAATTATAATATTTATTTCAATTTACAATCAACACGGGCTTGCCGACGGGAAGATGCCATTGGAATGTTCCGCTAGGCCTATGTCATTCTGAAATTGGATATTGAAAAATCGGTAAAGCTAACACCTACTACGCCCCGAGATTAATTTGCTTGAGTTCTTCAGCAAAGTATCAGCAAATAGAAGTCATCATTCGTTGTTCGACTTGCGCTCGGATAAGACGTGTGCTAGTGCTTTTGCAGTTGCCTTCCCCGGCTCAGTTTTTATTGTGTCCAGTGCTCAGTGCAGTGTCAAAGCCAGTTGTGATTGCTAGGCCTTTGTTTCGAAAACAAAGTGTGTCGTGCTGGTATTGTCAGCCAGTCCCAGCAAAGGTCATCGGCATCGAAAAGATAAGTACCTGTTTCCCTTCTACTATTATTTTCTGTTTTGCCCTTGATACATTCCGTTACTGCTCTTTTTATCGTTCTTTGCGCGAAGTGCTGATCTCGCGCTAAAATGTCCCTCGACGGTCAGCCCACCGATGATAATATGGATGATGAAACATCCCCTGATAAGCCTCCTACCAAACCCCCTCGCCTAAAAGCATACCCAGAGAACTCGACTGGGCCATTTGTGGTTTACTTCCGGACCACCAATAAATCATTTGATATTTTGAAAATATCACGTGATCTGACAGAGCATTACTCGGCCGTGACCCAGATTACAAAGGTTCGCGCGAATAAGTTAAAAATTGTTGTTAGCGACCTCGCACAGGCAAACGGGATTGCTTCCTGTACCCGCTTTACGCAGCATTATAGGGTGTATGTACCGTGTGTAGATGTAGAGGTCGACGGGGTCATAACCGAGGCGAGTTTGACATGCGAGGACGTGCTGAAGTATGGGGCTGGCTGTTTTAAAAACCCCCTACTAAAGCCGGTGAAAATATTAGACTGCAAGAAATTGCACACGCTCGCTGGAGATAAAGAATCCTATATACCATCAGCCTCGCTTCGGGTGACTTTCGCCGGATCGTCTCTTCCAAATTATGTCCTTCTGGATAGGGTTCGCCTGCCTGTACGCCTGTTTGTACCGCGGGTAATGAACTGCAGCAACTGCAAACAGTTGGGCCACACAGCCACCTTTTGTGGCAATAAAAAACGATGTGGCAAGTGCGGTGGAGAGCATGAGGATGACTCTTGTGACAAAGACACTGAAAAGTGTGTTTACTGCGGGGGCCCTCCGCATGCTCTTAAATCATGCCCTGCGTACAAACAGCGCGGGGATAAAATTAAGCGCTCCCTCAAGGAACGCTCGAAGCGCTCTTATGCAGAAATGTTAAAGAATGCTTCGCCATCTGTCCTTTCCGAAAACTCCTTTGCTCTTTTGGCTCCTGTTGAGCAAGAATCTGATAATCCACAAGAGGGAACATCTTTTGTTAACCCGGGGGAGTCCAGGAAGCGGAGAAATCCTGCCTCCCCTAGACTGCCCCGTAAGGGTCCCAAGGTGTCCTCCTCTGAGAGTGCGCCAACCACATCTAATAAATCCAACGGAAGTGCTGCACTAATGCCGAAGCAATCTGCTCCTGGATTTGGAAATTTTAATTCAAACAAGGAGTACCCACCACTTCCAGGGACACCAGAAACCCCAAGTGTCCCTCTTTTTCAAACAGACACTCAGTCCAGTAATGGACTAATGAAATTTTCTGACATCGTGGACTTAATTTTCACAGCTTTCAATGTTACCGATCCTCTTAAAAGCCTTCTTATACGTTTTCTCCCTATAGTGCAAACATTTTTGAAGCAGTTGACTACTAAATGGCCCCTCCTTGCAGCGATCGTATCCTTCGATGGCTAAGTCATCGAACGAGGTCACTGATTCGATCACTGTTCTACAGTGGAACAGCAGAAGTATCCTCCCGAAAATTGATTCCTTTAAATTTTTACTAAATAGTTTAAAATGTGATGTTTTCGCATTATGTGAAACTTGGTTAACTTCCGATATAAATCTCAACTTCCACGACTTTAATATAATTCGTCTGGATCGAGAAAACCCCTATGGAGGAGTACTTTTGGGGATTAAAAAGTGCTATTCTTTCAACCGAATTAACCTCCCTTCGACACCAGGCATTGAAGTTGTCGCTTGTGAAATAAGGATCAAAAGCAAATACCTTAGCATTGCTTCCATCTACATTCCCCCTAGAGCGTCGGTAGGGAACCGAACGCTTTGTAATATCACGGAATTCCTACCGGCACCGCGGCTAGTTCTAGGAGACTTTAACTCGCACGGTACGGTATGGGGTGGTCTTCACGATGATAACAGATCAACATTAATCCAAGATCTTTGCGACAATTTCAACATGACCATCTTAAACACGGGAGAAATGACACGGATTCCTACACCACCAACACGCGCAAGCGCGTTGGATTTATCTCTATGCTCGACTTCGCTACAGTTAGATTGCACGTGGAAGGTGATCCCTGATCCCCACGGTAGCGACCATTTGCCTATCGTAATTTCAATTGCCAACGGTTCAAGACCATCAGAAACAATCAATGTCTCATATGACCTCACACGGAACATTGATTGGAAGAGTTACGCGACCGCGATATCCGCTAAAATCGAATCCATTCAAGAACTTCCTCCGGAGGAAGAGTACAGGTTTTTGGCTGGCTTGATTCTCGACAGTGCGAATCAAGCTCAGACTAAACCAGTACCGGGCGAGAACACCCACGGACGATCTCCCACCCTGTGGTGGGACAAAGAGTGCTCAGAACTGTACGCGGAAAAGTCCACTGCGTATAAAACCTTTCGGGACGACGGGTTACCCGATAGCTATCGACAGTACGCGTCGCTAGAAAAGCGAATGAAGTGTTTGATGAAAGCCAAGAAACGCAGTTATTGGCGCCGGTTCGTCGACGGGTTAACGAGAGAAACAGCGATGAGCACTCTTTGGGGTACGGCTCGACGTATGCGTAACCGAAATAGTATTAACGAGAACGTGGAATATTCAAACCGCTGGATATTCGCCTTCGCCAAGAAGATCTGTCCAGACTCTGTCCCGGTACAGAAAACATACCACGCCGCGTCTCCTCACGATACCGCGAACGAAACACCGTTTTCGATGGTGGAGTTCTCACTTGCCCTCTTGTCGTGCAACAATAACGCCCCGGGGTTAGACAGAATCAAATTCAACTTGTTGAAGAATCTGCCTGATTCTGCTAAAAGGCGTTTGCTGAATTTATTTAACAAGTTCCTTGAGGGTAACATTGTTCCTCACGACTGGAGGCAAGTGAAGGTCATCGCCATCGCAAAACCGGGAAAACCAGCCTCCGACCACAACTCGTACCGACCGATTGCAATGCTTTCCTGTATCCGGAAGTTGTTCGAGAAAATGATCTTGTTTCGCCTCGACAATTGGGTCGAAGCAAATGGCTTACTGTCAGATACACAATTTGGCTTCCGCAAAGGCAAAGGGACGAACGATTGCCTTGCGTTGCTTTCTACAGAAATCCAAATGGCCTATGCTAACAAAGAGCAGATGGCATCAGTCTTCTTGGATATTAAGGGGGCTTTTGACTCAGTTTCTATCAATGTTCTTTCAGAGAAGCTGCATCAGCATGGTCTTTCGCCGATTTTAAATAACTTTTTGCTAAACCTGTTGTCTGAGAAGTATATGCATTTTTCGCATGGCGACTTAACAACATCGCGATTTAGCTACATGGGTCTTCCCCAGGGCTCATGTCTAAGTCCCCTACTCTACAATTTTTACGTGAATGACATTGACGATTGTCTTGCCAATTCATGCACGCTAAGGCAACTTGCAGACGACGGGGTGGTCTCTGTTACAGGGCCCAAAGCTGCCGATTTGCAAGAACCATTACAAGATACTTTGGACAATTTGTCTGCTTGGGCTCTTCAGCTGGGTATCGAGTTCTCCACGGAGAAAACTGAGCTGGTCGTCTTTTCTAGGAAGCGTGAGCCGGCGCAACTCCAGCTTCTACTCATGGGTGTAACGATCAATCAGGTCTTCACATTTAAATATCTCGGGGTCTGGTTCGACTCGAAAGGTACCTGGGGATGTCACATTAGGTATCTGAAACAAAAATGCCAACAAAGGATCAATTTTCTCCGGACAATAACTGGAACATGGTGGGGTGCCCACCCAGGAGACCTAATTAGGTTGTATCAAACAACGATACTGTCGGTAATGGAATACGGATGCTTCTGCTTTCGCTTCGCGGCGAACATACATTTCATCAAACTCGAAAGAATTCAGTATCGTTGTTTGCGTATCGCCTTAGGGTGCATGCAGTCGACCCATACGATGAGTCTCGAAGTGCTGTCGGGCGTTCTCCCGTTGAAAAATCGATTTTGGGAACTCTCATATCGATTGCTCATTCGATGCGATATCTTGAACCCGTTGGTGATTGAAAACTTCGAAAGACTCGTCGAGCTTAATTCTCAAACCCCTTTTATGTCCTTGTACTTCGACTACATGGCACAGAGCATCAATCCTTCTTCGTATAATCCCAACCATGCCCGTTTTCTAGATACTTCTGATTCTACTGTATTCTTCGACACATCCATGAAGGAAGAGATTCGTGGAATACCGGACCATATACTCCCTCAAGTGATCCCCAATATATTTTATAATAAATTCCGTGAAGTCGACTGTGACAAAATGTTCTACACTGACGGATCGAATCTCGATGGGTCCACTGGCTTCGGTATCTTCAATAATACTATCACCGCTTCATTCAAGCTCAATGATCCCGCTTCAGTTTACGTCGCAGAATTAGCTGCTATTCAGTACACCCTTGGGATCATCGACACTCTGCCCACAGATCACTACTTCATCATCTCGGACAGCCTCAGCTCTATCGAGGCTCTTCGTGCGATGAAGCCCAAAAAACAATTCCCGTATTTTCTGGGGAAGATACGGGAGTCCTTGTATACGTTATCTGAAAAATCTTACCAGATTACCTTTGTTTGGGTCCCCTCTCATTGCTCTATCCCGGGCAATGAAAAGGCCGACTCATTAGCAAAGGTGGGCGCATTAAATGGTGACATATACGAAAGACCAATCTGCTTCAACGAATTTTTTAGTATTTGTCGTCAGAGGACACTCAACAGTTGGCAAACCTCATGGAGCAATGGTGAACTTGGACGATGGCTACATTCCATTATCCCGAAGGTATCAACGAAGCCTTGGTTCAGGGGGATGGATGTGGGTCGGGATTTTATTCGTGTAATGTCCCGGCTCATGTCTAACCACTACACGTTGCATGCACATTTGCGGCGTATTGGGCTTGCGGAGAGTAGTCTGTGCGCTTGTGACGAGGGTTATCACGACATCGACCACGTTGTCTGGGTTTGTGCCGAGTATTGTGACGCCAGGTCTCTGTTAAAGGATTCCCTTCGGGCCCGAGGTAGACCACCCAATGTCCCAGTCCGGGATATGCTAGCAAATCGCGATCTCCCCTATATGTCCCTTATTTACAATTTCATTAAAACGATAAATATCCCAATTTAGCCCCTCTCTTTTATTTCTTGTTTTTAGAAATTTCCTCTTGCTTGTGGAACCGATCAGCTGCAGAGTGCCACTATGTAACCGCCGTCGCCTTTACCACTACGCCTGCATAGAAGGAAACTGAAGCGAGAGCGACTTGATGTCCGATGACTTTTTAAGGATTCCCCGCGGGTCCGAATAATACCATCCGCCAACCCGGTACTCGACGACTTACTAGACTGAGGCGCAAATTTGTTTCGCTGATCTCCCGTTTGCGCGATAGTTGCAAGTTTTGCTCTTCTTTCCCTGTCACCATATACGTCTTCTCTCCCCTGTCCTCGACACACCTGCTGCTACACTGATGTGGAAATAGGCCCCCCTCTGAAATATCTTGACCAAGCATAAGTCTTCGTTAAAAAATCAAATTTGATTTCTGTATTCCTAGTTTTAAGATAGCTGTAATTTTTACTCTTTATTGAAACTCTTGTCCTCCATCTTGTAAATAGAATTGTATCCCTAGTTTTAAGATATCTGTGAAATTTCTCATAAATATTTGTTCCACCTTTTGTTAGTTTTAAGATAACTGTAAAATATTTCGTAAAATACTATTACTCCCCCTCTTGTATATCAAACTGAATCCCTTGTTTTAAAATTTTTCATAAAAAAATCTTTTGGCCCTCTCTTGTATATTGAATCTTATTTCTAGTCTTAAGATAGCTGTAAATTTTTTTTTTCTTGTATAAAAAAAATATTTCAACATTGTAACCTCCTAGTTTTAAGATATCCAAAATGTAAAAACAAAAGAATTTGGCACCGCCAAGCTAACGCATTTGTGCCTATCAAATAAACGAATTGAATAAAAAAAAAAAAATAGAAGTCATATTTGGACATCAGCCTCAAAATGAAATCTTGTTCTGATTTCAGCTTAAGTTCGTCAAATATGACTTCGAATTTCGATCTCATTTTGCTGTCCTTACGCACTTTGTATTTCCTAGATTTTTTTTGCTTGTTTTTCCATTTCAAAACATCAAACTGAATACTTATTATGATATTTAAACCTCACAATTACTTTTCAATGTGCTCTTACTAATAGAAGAAATAGTTTCCTGTCTTCATTTTCGGTGGTGCGTTTGCTTAACAGAGCCGAAGGACTTTTGGATATTTGCATGATCTAAAAAACAAAAATAGCTAAGCGACTTATTAACAAGAGCTTGTAGATCATTTGCGCGTGGCTTGTCAGTGTAAGCGGAGGCGTGGCGAGGAAATATTGATTTCCTTTTTCGTAGTGAGGATATATTCGTTTGCTTGCAATAGTTTTCAAAGAACAAATTTTGTGCTCTCGATTTTGGTTTTTAACGTTAAAACGATCAAAATGAAAACAATTTGATTAATCATCACGTTCTTCTGAGTAACCATTACATACAATATTTCTTTCATGCTATCTTTCTTCTTAGTAGAAAAACTTACCCAATGCTCTCTATAGAGATCAGTATAGCAGACTTAAATAAATAATAACATTCCTTGCCAAATTTTCATGTACTACTGTGCATTGGGATATGTTACAAAGTCTTCATGGAAAAGCTAACCTTACTCAGACCGTACTAAAATGATCTTTCCTCTATCGGTAAACTTTACAAATTTACGCTTGGACAAAACCATGCGTATTCCCTACGCTTGTTCAATACTCAGTAGACCGCACGGAGCGTAACTTAAAATACAGAATAAGCAGGTAACAAAAGTATCATAACAATGTCTATTTTCGTCCTATATTTGTAAAGATTTAAACTGAATTTTCTATGATCGCCAAGCTATACAAATTACCTTTAAGGTTTGAATCTTAAAGACGGCCATCTTTGAGTAGGAATGCCTTTGAAGAGATTTTCACGATGTATTGAGCGATTGTAGCGGGATTTATAAACATCGAAATATAAGTAAAGTCGTGATTCACTGGTTGGGTCACACTCTGCTCAACTAACGAATTTGGTTCGCTAGTTGGACCGGCTCACAGGCCTCGAAAACTCCTCCAAGAAAACGTTAGTAGCATGAAAAAAAATTCAAAATGAGCTCATAATAATTCAATTAGTATAAAAACTTACGTAAAATCTATTTTTCTTCACTAAGGAGAAAATTGTTTTAAACCACATTTGCACATTCATAACTAAGTTACTTAAATACTTTTTCTCATAATACAAATGTTAGTCAACGGGATTTGGAAGACTATCGTATACACATAAACCTACCTGTTGAAGTACCGGCTCATGGTTCGAGAACTACGAATACTGTTGTTCTGGATCGCAGTTTGGTGAAACCCTATCCACTCTCGCTGTGGAAAATGAGCCAGTAGCCACAGAGAGTTGGGAAAGTAAAAAAGCAACTCCACCGTAGATTCACTGTCTTCCGGGATTGTTCGTGGGAAGCAAAAAATCCGGTAGTTCGTCATAACCATTGTCGGGAAGGTTCTAACAAATGAACTAAGCTCACCATTCTAATGTGCTTTCTGTTTCTGCCCGATTCAGCGAACAACAAAAAACAGTTGTGGATGGAAGAGACTCACCAATATGACTATTTTCGGAATGGACTTGATAGTAGGTGCCATAAATTGGTTTTTGACACCATTTTGAAATCCAAGATGGTGGCTTCCCGTTTGGCAAAATTTTCGAACCCAATCAAGATGGGTATATCAGAATCATCTTGACGAGTGGCGGCCAGAAATTGATTTTTGACGCCATTTTGAAATGCAAGATGGAGACTTCCGGTTTAGCGAAATTCTACATAACCCAATCAATATGGGTATATTCGGATTGTTTTTGATGAGTAGGTCCCAGAAATTGATTTTTGATGCCATTTTTAATTCAAGATGTCGACCTCCGGTTTGGCCATATTCTCTAACCCAATCAGTATTTTCGGAATGGTCGTGACGAGTAGGTGCCAGAAATTGATTTTTGACGCCATTTCGAAATCAAAGATGGCGACTTCGGGTTTGTCAAAATTCTCTAAGCCAATCACCATGGGTACTTTCGAAATGGTCTTGACGAGCCAGAAATTGATTTTCGACGCCATCTTAAAATTCAAAATGGCGACTTCCGGTTTAGCAAACTTCTGTATAACCTAATCAAATTGGGCATTTTCGGAATGTTCTTGACGAGTAGATGCCAAAAATCCACGTTTGACGCCATTTTGAAATCCAAGATGGCGACTTCCGGTTTAGCAAAATTCTCTATGACCCAATCAATATGGGTATGTTCGGAATGGTCTTGATGAGCAGGTGCCAGAAGTTTATGTTTGACGCCATTTTGAAATCCAAGATGGCGACTTCCGGTTTTCCAAAATTCTCTAACCCAACCAATGTAGGTATTTTCGGAGTTGTCTTGACGAGTATATGCTAGAATTTTATGTTTGACGCCATGTTGAGTTTTAATATATCGACTTCCGATTTAGCGAAATTCACTATAACCCAATCAATATGGGTGGGTATTTCCGGAAATTCTCACTTCCATTTTCACCGCATGAATGAACACAAACATATTGTACGTTTCGCTGGTTTATGATTAGATCTTATATTCGAGGAAGTTTTCGATGATTACCCAGATTTTTTATGCGTCGATTGAAAAATTCATATTGATTAGTTCATAGAGAATTTCGGTGAACCGAAAGTCGCCATATTGAATTTCAATATTACGTCAAACGGCGACTTTTGTTTCCTACTCGTCAAGAGTTATTGTTGATACGTTTACAATATCGACTGAATTTATTGGACGTCTATTTTAAAATCGTATTTATGGGTCGATTCATTCCCATACTAATTTCGATACGAACTTTAAATGCTACACGGAGATTCGGGGAGCTATCAATCGCCCCCAAAACTGCGGTAACTTGGAATAACAGAAGATACAGGTGCACTCCAATATGTATCTGATATATTTCCTTCTTTTCAACATGAGTTGTTCATTGAATAAATTATACACTGTCTACAATTGTCATTGGCGAATTTTTCTAATATAAATATTATAAAATTTACTTTGCAGGTTTATGAAATGATGTTTATAATGACTTTAATCTTTCTATAGTTTTATTATATCTTAGCTCTTGTCTTGTTTAAAGCCAGAAAAATTTAACAACGAAGAACAATCACATAAGGGTCACAGTCTTGCATGCTTGCATTCGGCTAGAGATAGTCAACGATTTGGCGGAAATATGATACACGCAACTAGCCCATAGAATTTTTGGATTATTTAGTACAATACGCGCACGCTACTTCGCCCAAAAATCCTTTTGATATAACGTCATTTCAAGCGAGCGACTATTCGGTCAAAGGACCCATTCCCATTAGCAACCTTGTTTGAAACGAACCGAAAAGCCGCCAAACAAAGCTTCGCACTATAACTGTGAGAACATTTCCCTATTGATAAATAATGGCATATGTTATCGTGTTCGGTTCCCACTATCCCTGAAGCCGAAACGAACTTTCTGT
>NC_080670.1:216023545-216107579 GCF_030247195.1 Topomyia yanbarensis
ATCGCGTCAGCGCCGTCGGCGTCGCACGTCGAGTGAGGAGGCACTTCCTGGAATGCCCTTTTCATGTTTTCTGCATACATACCTTGGGCGGGTATGAGGTATTGTCTGCGCAGTAGGCCGTTGTGGGTTAGTGTGGTAGCGTAACGAAGTATGGTGTGAAATGTTTTCATCGGGGACCGGAAGATATTATTTTAAACAAGCTCCGAGTGAATGGGTTGTTCCACGCGCAGCTTCCGTAGTTCATTTGGCTGTGGAAGATTTTCTCCAGGCTATAATCGTCTTAGTATTATGTGGGCTTTGACAAAATAATTGGAATTCTTGAAAGTTGGTTCAAACGATTTGCAGACAGTCGGGACTAATTTCAAACTAATAATTACATTTACAAATCCACAGTATTTTTCAAAACTAATTTTATTCTGATGACATAAACATCAATAAGTGATCCATTTTTGTGAACAAATTTTTTTCAAAACAAAAATGTGGAAAGCAGGTAGTTTTTTGGGCTTCTTATTACTGACTACGAACAGGGAAATAGGAACTTTTAAACAAAAGTATCTCAGTTTACAACATCATAGATATTGATACAGAGTTCTTTAGGCATCCTTCATATTAAATTCAAATGCGAGATATGGCTATGATAAGATCTCATGTGACAGATCGTATACTTCGACAGATTTCGCAGTCGATTCTTGAAGGACGAAAACGTAAGCTGTAACTTTTTCCACTGGATGGACATTAACCAAAACTGAGTTTAAAAAATTGTACGTGTACATAGAAAATTCGGAATCACAATTCTACACAGCTTTAGAGAAAAAAAATAATGAAAATCCCGAATTCAATCAAGTTAATAGTACAAAAATAGTTCAAGAATCTATTGAAATTGGATCAAAATGTAGAAATTCGCATCAAAATATCTTATTTGGCAGGCAATCTGTGCCCTTGGAAGGCGCAGTAAAATTTTTACCGCTAGAGGCTAAATTAATGGTGAAATTTACCAAAATGAATGCGTTTGATACGTTTTATTTGCCATTTTCGGAGCATTTAATTAATATGTGTAAACTGTGCTAGATACATACAAAAATGTCTGATTTTGATACAATATTTGATAAAAAATCAACTGTGTTTCAATTATTTCGTGTTCATACTTCAGCGTACAGGCTAATACTGTGATCTAACGAACCAATGCCAGGAAAGACGGATCGTAGAATCAATCATGTACCTAAGAATAAGATGTAGTCTTTGTTGAAACATGAGGTAAAAATTCAGCAGAGAGATTGAACTAAAGATTTGTATTTTTGTGACACCATATTTTTACTACTACAGCTTTTTCGCATAAGTGTCCTAAGTTATGTAATTTGGCAGCAATTCAACAACAAGCAATTTCTGGGTTTTTATTTTTATGCAGGAGCAAAAATAAATATAATTGCTGCAATTACCAAGTAAAACCCAAGCAAAGCCACAAGCAACGAACAGTGACCGTCGATGACATCTTGATCGACCATGAAGCCTATGCTTAAACCAATTTCAAACAAATTTCAAGGCTCTAATTCATCTGATGACGATAAGGTTTCTTACAGATTCAAGTTTTGCGGATATATCCGTGAAATAGTTTATGATTTGGCAAGAGATCTGCTCATGTGGCAAGCAACTCAGCGGTTTTTTCATGTTACATTGATAGGATTAATAACTAATGGTATTAGCTAGCCAAGACCGGGGCTAAAAAAGGTAAGCGCCAACCAATAAGTGGCATCTACAGAAAAGTGATAGAATTTGTGAAAGATTTGATTCAGTTAGTTTCATGGGATAAAATCTGATTATATTTGTTTCATCTTTGAAAATTTTAACACCAACCAGAACAAATTACTAAACCAGGTTCAACAGCCCAAGGATAAATTTATCTATCTGTCTTTATGTATAAAAGTCAATGTTGGTATGTATGTGATTTATGGACTTCCAAACGGCTTAACTGATTGCCGTAAAAATTTATACGTGGTAGACATCTGTTATAGAGCGTGTTTGTGAGCTATTGGTTGAGGATCTTCCCGTCAGATGGTGCTTCGTAACGAATTGTTTTTCTCCAATTTCGTTGAAAGTCGCCGCAACGCACGATGGGTATTAGCTAGTTTAGTATAAATATATAAAGACCCACTGCTCCGTCAGTGAGCTCTATTAAATAAACGAACTACAAAAAATGTTCTTAAGCTATATTGCCGTATACAGTGCGATGCTAACCCAACATGAGCTTTATCAACTGGATATTTAGCTTCAATAGTGGACTGTTTTATATAAATTTTGAGCCGGCGGCGTATTTGGGCCATACTTCTTCAAAAACGTTAGCGAGATCAATGAAAATTGACCCGTATGGACGTGGACATGTGTTTTTAGTAGGATGACACCACGTGCAGATGCCATAATTTTGCAAATTCACAACGAATCGAACTATAACACAATTGTGCACACTCCTGCAAAGTGCGTCAAAAGTGCACTTCCACAATTGTACGAGTTCCTTCGGTCCACTTTTTTTTTTTATTATAACAGAAATAACACTTCCGGGCAGTCTATCTACTGACCTCGCACAAAGCAGAAGTAAACAAACGACGCTATAGGCACCAGTGAAGCAAGCCAGTGCTTTGTTCTATAGCCAGTGCACAAACAACATTATATCATTGCCCCCGGCTGCGCAGTGAAATGAGTCTGCTAAAGCAAACAAAAGTGCCCGTGCTACGGGATAATACGATTTCGATCGACTTTAATAAAACTCGTGTTAGACCTACTGTTCAGGAGGTGCAACAACAGTAAAGGTAAAATGGAGCTTAGACTTGCGGATGTTACGTATATTCAGCTACACCACGTCAAAAACTGTTTTGACAACGTTTCAGAGTTTACCACAGGTAGAAAACTTCATTGCAAATAACAATGTTCAACACGTGGACGAATTTAATAACATAAGAATCAAGATCTCCGTATATATAGAAACCGACATGGTTGACGTTCGAATCCATGATTACGCACTAAGGAAGATTACATCAAACGAATCATGTCGCAGTACAAAGAAGTGGAATCTATTACGAATGACACTTGCAGAAATTTTTTCGCCGGTATACCCAACGGCGTTTGTATTGCATAGATAAAAAGGACTAAACTAATACTAATAATTCAATTTTTTTGGTCTTTTGGCTTAAGTGCCAATACCTTATTTAGGACTGGTGGTATCCAACGGGGAAAAACGATCGGAAATGGTGAGTGAAGCTAAGCAATCATGTGAAAAAAAATTCACCACCCAGAGGCGAGACTCGAACCCGCAACCTTTGAGACTCCGGCCCAATGCACTAACCCTTATGCTATCCCTGGGTATGGTGACATCCCAGAAAGAACATATGATTATCCCACTGGCGACGGTGATCGTACCCTGCCTGCAAAGCGAGGAATCACACACAACGGCAGCTGATCACCCCAACACATTTGATCTATTTAATTTCCCCGTGCAAGGTTGGATGTCGAACCCAAGTGAAGCGAACCGAATCCAACCAGAGATGCTCTGAACACAGTGTTATACTAAGTCCATGAGGAGCTAAGTACAACAGACACAGAAGTTTTGGATTCCACTCGTGGACATCAGCGCAATGGCTGGATTAGTGTTGAAGGGTAAATAGTGAACCTGTATGCTTGCAGTGGCTACACGTCAGAATAGGGTGCGATCTGGTGAGCTAAGGGCAACCTCATCGGCGTGGAAAACGTTGATGCTACGAAAATATATTCGCTGAGTCAAAGTGGAGTTCGTATAAGTATTAAAACATGATCTACAACATGAGGATGAAAAGAATCCCAGAATTGGTCATAATTCATTGATTATGACCAATTTGGACGAGGGTCTGTGGACAGACCCTACAGGAGTGGATGACAGATGGAAGAAGCTGTTTAAATTACAACTGAATGGACAAACGAGTAGATACGGCACAGATAGAATAAGGATTGGGTATGATGGGAAAGCTACGAATCCACCAATATTAGATACGGCTCTCTATTCGAGAGCTGAAAATGGTAAGATCATGTGGAAGGACGAAATTCTAGCCGAACTGATAAGATAGGAGTGGATGGTTGCACGAAGCAATTCACTGCATGAGATGATGATCTGGGATGAAGAAGACATGTCTCCGGATAGGGTAGATTGCTTCACGTGTTCTACTATAATGGTCACAAATTCGAGTTTAATAACTATCGAGGCATAGCCGCCTATAAGGTACTCTCCCGTGTTCTGTTTAGCAGACGACACCCATTCACTTAATCCTTTGTCGGCAAATACTAAAGCACGATTCGAGAAGGTCGATCAAGAAATTTCGGAGATACAACATACGAACTCACCATCTGTTTGTGATTTTCGTAACAGCGCATGATTCAGTGAAATGAAATTGCGAATGCTTTCCGATAGGAGCGATAAAGCTGATTCGTATGACGCTGGATGGGTCAAAATCAATCTTCAGAATACAGCTAGCTGCTCAATATTGTGTTCAAAGGTATATATAGGTTTGATACAATGGATCTGACGTGCAAAGGAATAGAACCATTATCACGAATTTTTACATGCCTCTTGACTTCACCGGCGACATCGACATAATTGACGTTGATCGTAGAGCAGTGAAAGAGGCATTCGTGCCTTTTCAAATGTGAACTGCGAGAATCGGACTAACCATGAAATCTGATGACAAATTGCATAATAGCGGTGTTGATTCCGAGGTGAAAATCTATGCAAAGCTATTGTTGCTACGGATTTGATAGGTCGTTTTAAACCAATGTCATTCTTTGAAGTATTGACAAAATTCGAACGAAGCTCTGATATTCTACCGAACATTTTGCAGTTAGTTGACTCAATGCATAGAATAGTAAAAACATGTGCCATATCTAGTCGCTCTCGGAATAGGTGCTACCACTTGTAGTGCCAATTTCTTATTATTCTTCATCCTTCCACCCCCTAAAAGCGCACTGCAATAGAGACCATCAGTGATCGAGCCGACTAACTACCGACATGCAGGCCAGGTAGGCACACTCAAGAAATCATACATGGTACAAGCGAACAACAGCAAAATAATTACATTTCACACGTTCTATCATAAATTTTCTATTCATTAGGCGAGTAAGTGAAGGAAGAGTGCTCCATAATGGAAGCAAGATTCACATTTAACCTGTTTTTTCTCCTCAATTATTTGACGAATGGGGGTGCTGCTGTTGCTTCGTGTATTGGCGTGGTGGCTTTGAGGGCTGAGGAAGTTGGAGAATTTACTGCTGATGATGAAGATGATGATGATGATGATGGATCTAACCTGATATGACGAGTATGTTTGCAAGTGCTTCTCCCTATTCATAGTACAGCACGATTAAGTATAGTCGAGGCTAAAATATGCATAAGGTATTTTTCATGCCATTTTTTGTGAGCAATCTCTTGCTCAATTCAACCAACAGAGAGATGCGCTTCGGGCCATTGAGGAGGCAGCGAGTCGATTTCAAGGAGTGCTGATTATCTGGAAGCGGGAAATTAGATCATCTTTTACATGATTGCCTTCCGTTTTCATGTGGTCATTACTTAAGCTACACGGTAAAATGCAAACCTTATTTGCTGATCGCAACTAGAAAATAGTGTAATTGAATTAGGCTGTTATAGATTTCCGAACTGAAAGCCATTTGATACAAAAAATATAATCAGTTGTTTTTTATTAAGAACATTCAGAAACATTTTGTGTCAACTTTATAGATTTTAATGTATAAAGTGGAAGCATTAAGATGTTTCAATACAAAATGGTTTCAAAAACATTCGACGCGCTGTGTTACAAAAACTCAGTGCTCCATGTAATCAATGATTTATAGTTTCGATTTGAACTTCATCGCATTTCCATTTTTAAGCAGACATGTGAACTAATTACAGTTTAAAGGTTTTAACCGAAAATAAATTCATATTCAGCTCAGATAACCTAAATGGAAGGTAACTGATAAATTACCCTTAATTGTTCTTCATACAGAAGCAAACGCTACCGACGGCCGTATGACGCTTTTTGCCCAAATCCAATCAGCAACATCATTAATCCTCACCATTCATCTTTTATGAAAGACGCAAAGGCCCCAACCGAAAGAAAGATACAGAACACTAAACCATTCGTGTCTTAATTAATCATATTTACCTCTCCCCCTTTTCCACTCGAGCTCGCTTCAAGTGTCTGTCTATAACAATGATAAAAACAGAAATGGAACAAAAAACTTGTCCCAACCACAACTGTTCCTACGGGCCTACACAAAAAAAAAGATCAGTACCGAGAAAAACAAAAACGATCGTCCCTCCTGAAACAGAGCGCACCGCTGATCGCAACGAATTAAATAAATATTAATAATCGAAGTGTTACAATAACGAAACCTCGAAAATCGATACCGACATAAAACGGTCATCAAACAACAAAAAAGCATCCAATTTCAAAGCAAGCTCGTCTAATTTAGCGTATCAACCACACATACACATTAGATACAAGTCAGAAACGGAAACCCTTCCTCCTTCCAGCCAGCTACCTACCAACCGAAGCCTACTAAGATTCGGTGGTTGATTAAACAAAAAACCGACAGAAAAACGCTCGCGCGCACTAATCCGCGCACGTCAGTTTTGTTTTTTTATTCTTTTTTTTATTAGCGACACAAAGTGTCACATCCCCGATCATTTTTGACAGTTGCTAGTTCGAGTGGAAATCTGAACCTCCAAATGAACTCCCACATTCATTGTCTCATTACACCTTATTAAGGGAACCCTTTCAAATGCTTTGTCCACGGAACCATCAGCGATATTCAATAATTGATGATTTTAGGACAGACCCTGCGCGAAGCGACGTCAAAGTTCGGAATGTGTGTGTTCGATACCGAGTGCAGAGGATTGATCGACGAAACCAAATCAAAGCAAACCCAGCGGCGGAAATGTTGATGGATAGGGCGGAATTAACCGTGTACTCCCCAAACCCGATCAGAATGAAATAACAAGATGATAACAGAACGCAATCCTTGTAACGTATTGTGTTATAAATTTGGTTTCGTTAGTAGTTAAAATAACAGAAAATTATAACAAGAAACAACGGGAGATATAGTTTTGAAATATTTTTGTTATGTGTTTCTGATCGGGAACTCAACTCACGATCGGCTCTCGAATCCCCCCCCCCCGCTCCCCTTCAACTTTCGCAGCATCCAAGCATCACTTTGCACCATCAATTTGGGGTTCCGAGACATGGTACTCGTCTAGGCGCGTCCGTCGGACCCTACCCGATGCCCAAATAACAGAGCGACCGATGCCGACTGTCGATTGTGATGAGGCTTTAAACTATGCTCAAAGCTTTGCTAAACGCTAGAAACACACACGGACATGCATACGGACTGGCAGACAGCCAGATAGATGGGGAGAGTAAGGCGAAAGAGGAAAATGTATCTATTATTAAGTGAGGTTAGGATTAAATTGAATTATATGAAGATTGGACGGTGATCATCGGTGGACGATGATGTGCAAACTGGGGCTAACTGGCCGCTGGTTTGGAAAGGGGGGATGTTAAATTAATTCACTTAATAGTTTTTATTGTAAATTATCATCGAGGTGATGATAGCTAACTATGAAGGATAGTTACTAAACAGTATGTTTGAATGATCTAATACAGAGCCTCTATTCTAATTGTTTACACTCTCCGTTTATAAATTAATGCAATGTAGACAAATAATAAATGAATACCGAACGCAAAATGAGTACTTCAACAAGAAAAACTAACGAAATTAATCCAAAACAAAAAATGGAACAACCTGAAATATTTATATAGAGCAAGTGGGCAAAAGGGAATAATCGCATCACCAATGGCAGACAACCTGGAAAAATACATTCAATTCGAAACAAATATGTTGTAAGGAAGGCAAGAAAAACCGTGAAAGTGTATTGGCTCGGTAAATAAGGGACATGCAGCGACCCCAATTTTACCCTACACGGTTCATCTTAATTATTAGCTTATTTGAACGTGGTCATCGCTTTTGCCGGACGTTTATATCAAAGACATCATACTATTAGGTTTTTCGTTGGTTCAAAGAGTAGTGTTGAAGTTCCCAAAAATAGTTGTTACCCATTCACAAATTTTCAAAAAACGCCATAAATTGCCAAATTCGATGACACTCACAATGAATTTTTGGTTGTTCGTTGCCTGTCACGGTCGCCATATAATGCAATTTCAATTTTTAAAATAAACATACTTGTTTCTAGATGTAATGTAAACCGAAACAATCAAAATCGCTAACAGAAAATAATCAATTGGACTGAATGGTGACAGCGAAGTGTAATCGGCCAGCTAGGCATCCTTAGTGTTATAAAAGAACTTTTGATCGCTACCCCAAACGTTCTAATCGCATGTTTTTACGAGTCGCTTCCTGAGCATCAGCCATCGGTGCCAACACTCTGATGAAACATAACCTCGCAATGAACAATTTTGTGCGACGTTCGTTTGCGATATCATCGCATACATATCGTGATCCATTCGCAGAGTGAAGGAAAGCACCCAGCCGAGGGGCAATTTATTTTCCTCTAGACTTCTCACTTGTATCAACGTATGTTTCCATTAATCAATTCAAATTAATTGCATTACGACTGTATGACTTTACCAGTGGTGGTGCAAGCAAAAAAAAATGATCCACTGACTGAGTAGTGTTCCAAGCTGATTTTTCCGCATATTCGCTCTCTCTCTCCCTCAACCGGAGCACTGCCGCAGAGGCGTTGATGGATGAGGAAAACAAGAAAATAATTACTAAATAGGCTCGGGAGAAATGGCTCTTACTGTGCTTTAGTGTAAACAATTAAATCATTCTATTGTTTTAAACGGAAACATATTAACATACATTTTGTATCCGTTCATTTCTCGCGCTGATGAGCACCCGGGTGCACCGACGGAGTCATACCGGGATGGGTTTCAACTTTCAATGGGTTTAAGTTCCCAACCTGCAGCCGAAGATGATTTAGTTATTATCGTCACGTTCCCCGGATAGACCCTTCGAGGTTCTTATCATAATCCACATTTTTGCCGCCTTAGGTCGTTGCAGCGTGCAATAAGAGTTCCGCGTGAGGGTGGTGCGCAGAGGAACAAGAGCTGTGAAAACCGTTAGGGCTTTGTGCCAATTGCACTCGAAATGAAGACCGTTTTCCATAGTTTCCACCGTCGTCATTCATCGAGCAGGCAGGAAAGTGACTCGGTAATGACACACCTTTTGCCCAGGACAATTAAAAATTATTACAATGCTCGGTTGCACATACACAGACACAAATACACATAGATGAAAGAACGCTTACATAGGGTAAATATTTTTTTTAGTCACCCTAATTTTCCAGCGCTCGAGTTTCAGTTCCGCGTGCCATTTTCTGACCGTTTGAAGTCGCAAGTGGCGCATCGCATTCGAGTGCAATTTTCCACTTTAACGGAAACGATGATGACGGATGGATTCGCCCTCTGAAAGCTGCTGCAGGATGCTGCAAGAAAGTATGGTAGCCAATAACGCTACAAATCTTTCATATGACTGATCCACAGTCGGGGTGGTCGTCGGTAGATTGAAACAAGCAGCTGCTGCGCAGAAAACGCGTGGATGTGGGGGCGAGTTTGATTTGAAACCTGGTGGAAAAATTGATCGATTTTCTTTTAATGGCATTTGCAATGAGCGTGAAATTTTGTACACTTGTCGGAGCGAGTGTTCACTAAAGGTTTTTTTTTGTCGAGCGGGGCAGATTGGGTGCTTGAGATATCGATTGGTAATTTGAAGAAATTATCAGGGAAAATAATTGCGATATAATTAAGAACTATTTTCTACCTAAAACTTTATTGGCAGTCGTGTTAAGAACTGTAAATCCAACCATATTCACTAGTTCCATTTAAAGGTTCGTCTTAGTTATTTTTTTTTTATATAACGTTTATTTGACACGGCATTTGCAAAAGCTTTTTTACGCCGGGGTTTTTTTTTACATAACATGTTACAAAGGTTCTTAAGAAAGTTGTTTTTTGTTTTATTTTACTGGTTGGTTTACGGTTTCAGACCTCCAGTGTTTCCAATATATTTTTACTAAACAACTGCAGAGTATTATTGAAAAAGTATGCGTAGGAATATTTAAATACTACAAATAGAAAGAAAATAAAAAAATATTAATACGTACCATTTATGAAGATCGTCGAAATTTCCATATATTTCAGCTGCACAACAAATTTTATAAACATTACATTAGAGGATCGTGGAAAAATTTCTTTTTAATTCTATTTCTATTATTTTAATGGAGCGTAAGTGCTTCCCAATCCAAGTGGGTGTGGAGCAAATTCCGGCCAAGTTCGTTGATCTTTCGTGCGAAATGGAAATAATACCGGTTGATGTGTTGATGGATCAATATTTAGGCTCCAGATATGCGCCTTCCTGGCGTAGGTGAATGGCAGTCAGTAAGTACAGTGGCCGTCGAGAACTAAATAAAATAAAATGTCAGATTAATATTTAATTGAAATTATATTCCTGAGGATTGGAAATGCTCAGTTATGTTCCCGGTATTCAAGAAAGGTGACTAACGCAACATAGCGAACTATCGCGGAATCACTTCGCTAGGAGTCGAATCTAGTGTTTGAATCAATTATCAACGAGGCGTTATTTTCTGCTTGTCGACATTACATTAGTACATCTCAGCACGGATTTTTCCCAGGACGTTCAGTCGAGACGAATCTCGTCTGCTTTACGTCATTTTGCACGGAACAAATGTCTAAGAAATTGCAGGTGGATACTATTTACACTGATCTAAAGGCAGCTTTTGATAGAGTTAATCATGAGATACTGATAATAAAGCTTGATAAGCTAGGCTGTTCTACTAGATTCTGCCATTGGCTTCGATCCTACCTTGTGCATCGTGAAATCGTTGTTCAAATTGGCGATATTGTTTCAGAATCCTTTTTCAACACTTCCGGAGTTCCTCAAGGTAGTACGCTAGGTCCACTACTTTTTTCACTGTTCGTGAACGATGCGGTTTTCGTCTAAGCCGTGGAGAAAAGCTGTTTTTTGCCGACGACTTAATTTTTTTTCTTGTTATACGGAATGAAGCCGATTGCCGTGAGCTACAGCATCTTATTGACACCTTTTATAGCTGGTGTGTAAGAAACATGATGGTCCTTAGCGTTGCAAAATGTTTTGTCATCAGCTATTATCGAACGAGAAATATGGTTACCTTCAACTATAACATCGCAGGAACTCTACTACAACGCGTTGACCACGTGAAGGATCTAGGAGTCATTCTTGATGATAAGCTAACGTATACTCATCACGTCTCAGCGATTTATTTTCAAAATATCCAACGAATTTCGGGATCCTCTATGCTTCAAGGCTCTTTCTTGCTTATTGGTGCGCCCGCAGTTGGAATTTGCAAACGTCGTTTGGTGCCCGTATCAAGCTACGTGGAGCTTATACTATGTTCACATTAACACTGATATCAAGTGATATGCGGATTACCTTGATATCCGACGATATTACGTACCATATCACTTGATATCCCATACGTTTTAAATGTCATCTCATATCATCCTCTTTGCGTGATATCCGGGATATCATGAACGAAATCAAGTCAAACTGTCAAAAGTAACGACTGGCAACACGGATAACGGCATTGAACGCATTCATTTATTAATGTCATGTTGAAAATTCATTTGATCGCGGCAAGCGTTGACTTGAACATTTTCGGAAAAACAAAGCAATAACAAACATCGAAAAGTTGAAATTGGTAAAAAAAAGCCGAAATCAGCGGAAAATTGAAACAGCAGCGTAATTTCAGCAAAAACTCGTACGATTTTTAGGGAGAGCCACAATCGATCTACAAATTATTTTTTAAATCACTGCTATTATCGGTTGCCTGAAGTACACGAATAACAGGTTGTATGTGACAATTACTTTCAATCGTCTGGAATGCCAAAGCAGCTTCAGGAGAAGTGATAGAAGCAACTTCCTGTTATTTGGATGGATTTGAATGCCGATTGAAAAGTGCTATCGACAGACATGCTAGGTTGATCTGCATTCTAGTTGAATTTTTGATGGGTGAACTTCTAAACGATTTCTGGTTGCAGAATCTTTTTGGAAAGCTGTCTCCATATTGCAATTGTTTCGATCGTAAGCGAATCATTGAGTCAAACATTGTATATTTTCATTAGACAACTCTATTTGTTTTCTTGGCCAATTTTCAGATGATTGATTATGATGTATACGATAAATACTTTATGATGCTGTTATTAGTGGCGTTGCACGGAAATTCCTCGGTTTAATTTTGCAGATCTCGCTAAGTGCGCATGTGTTCAACTATGCGTACGATAGGAATCACGTTTAACTGGCAGACAGAGAACCTGGGGAACTCGTTGAATTGAAACGCTCACAGATAGTCAATTGTCAACCGAATTGAATCAGGATCTTTTTCATTGTTAGAAGCCAGCTTGAATGAATCGATTCAGTTAATGTCTCCCGGAAATCTAAATTTCAAGCTCCAGTTCTGGGATAAAATTAGAAAATTAGTTGTTAAGCACGTACACTCATGGATGAGACTCGGTGGTCTAAATGTCGTTTTGTCTACAAAGGGCGAGGAGTGTTATGCCAAAAGTCTACGTATGTCTGTTTAGCCGTTGTGTGTTCAACAAAAAAAATCCTTTAACAGGCCGACAAGGGTACCCGGGAACAAATTGAAATGCTCATAACATTGGCTTTCTTTAACCGATTTGGACAATTTTAGATGTTTTGGATTCATGAAGTTGTCCACTTTTTGATTTTGTGAATCTGTACAAGATGAATGATCTGGTTCTTGGTAATCCGGATTTTTCGGAGTAAAATTAAATGTACTAATGTTCCAGGTATTATTTGAAAAGTTTAATAATATACTAGCAATGTGAGTATCGAAACTTCAAATTGTTTCAGAAGTCTGTTGTTTGTTATAACGAGACCATATGGCAATTTAACCACGGAATGGCCACTCACGGTCCCACGGGAACCTGCTCCGGAATGTCCGTTCTGGGGTCAAATCGCCAAATGGTTCCAAAACCACAAGATATTGCCTGCTGACGCAATTCCAAGAATTTTGAAACCCATATTGCTAGTATTCCATCGAAATTCACAAATAGTATTCTAGCACTGGAACATACTTTCGGAAATCCGCATTCCCGGGAACCGAATGAGTTAACACGATTCTAAAAGTAGATTAGTTCTAGAACCCAAAACAACCATAAGTGTCAAAATCGTTTGGAAATTACCTGAGTTATTGGCATTTCAGTTTTGTGTCCCGGGTACCCTCATCGGCTAGTTACGCAGTAAAACAATCAGGAGCCCCTCCCCACTCTGAGTGTATCAACAATATTGTTAACTCAAAAGCTTGACTTAGTGAAGTTCTAAAATGTCACAATGTTTCAATTTCCACCTATGGATAAAATATTCGAATTTCGTTAATTGAAACCTAAAAAGGTATCCTGGTACCCCGTCGGACACATAACGGTTAAATGAACAAGGAGGAGAGGTGTTGGGTCTAAAAATGTTGCAATTAGATCCACGTAGTTTATGAATGGCTCCTTAACCACTTGAAGACAACTCCAGAATGGTCATTCCGGCACAGGTCGCATAGGATCGTGAATGACAGTCAACTGATTTGTGTGGGACACTGGAAATGTAAGAAATATATTAATACGTTATTACGGATGCTGGGAAATAGTCCATAATTTCCTTCGATTGCGTAGAGAAGGTGGTGGACACTAGCACATTGCAAATTTTTTTTTGCATTCCCAAAGGCCCCTCCCTCTCATATTGTGACAAATGTCAAAGTAAGCTCAGATGCCAAATTTCACATCATTTGGACAATTCTAGACTCCCGCCCACCTCGCTTGAAATTTTTGAAATTGATGCTATGGGAAAATATGGAGGAAAGATATATTAAATGCTATAATTTTTGAATTAGCAATCAGAAAATTACAGTTTATACCTTTTTTTAAAGGAAATAACCTTGGTATTTGAAAGGAGATGTTTCTGTTCATTTTGGCCCCAAAATCCCCTCTTTTTAAAAAATTTTCTGCTTCGTGATGCAAATCATTATTTTGCAGTTTTCTATTGTGAAAAAAAATCTTCACTCAATTTTAAAAATTGTACCTTGTTGAAAGTGGAAAATCGTCAGAAACACTATAAAAATACATAGATTCGTTACCAGTAAAATTAAGAAACATCAAGGTCAAAAAGATTCCGTTCGATTTCTGAGATTTTTTCACATTAGAAAAACTGCAAAATATGTATGATTTGCATCACGGAGCAGAAAAATTAATTTTGGATTTTCGGACTAAAATGACCCTGTACCTCACTTTCTCGTATTTTCTAGAAACTAGAATATATCCATTCAAATACTAAGGTTATTTCCTTAAAAAAGAGGTATAAATTGTAATTTTCTGATTGCTACTTCAAAAGTTATAAAATTTAATATATTTTTCCTCCATATTTTCCCATAGCACCAATTTCAAAAATTTCAAGCGAATTGAGCGGGAGTCTAGAATTGTCCAAATGATGTGAAATTTGGCATCTGAGCTTACTTTGACATTTGTCATCTTTGAGAATTCAAAAAAAAAATTTTTTTGCAGTGGACACATTCACAATAAATTTATTATTGCCGTAATCGTAGTTTGTGGACTATCCAACGTGTGGAATTCTCCATTCACAACCTGACTAAAGTCTAGTTCCTATGTTCGAGAATACCGGGCAAACGAGTGAATCACAGGTTTGCTTACGTATTCGATGTCGAGTAAGCGACCATCCCGTCCTCGAACAGGGTTATGCGGCATAGCCGCATTACGCTACCATCGCACAAAACCTCTTTTCGGTATCCCACTAACACTGTGAGGTTAGAAGGTACAACGTATTGTTTAAGGTCATCAATGAATTATCAAAATTTTCGCTCGTCCCCCGTTTGTATGAATCTACAACACTAATGTAAATGTTGATGAATAAATTTATTTTTAAGAACATCTATTTAAATGTATGTAAATTTGTAAGAACATGTATTTAAAAAAACATGTAGATTTTTTGTGGACAGAGGGGAGGGGGTCTTGGTACAAATCACATTTGATTTCAATATACGCATATCTCAGAGTTGATTAAATGTAAATTTATAATGTTTGTTGCCGCTGATGCGGTGCCGTCAGATCGGGTCAAAGTTTCTACATGTGCACGTACGAATTCAATTAGTTTTGCATCATTTACAGATTACCGAGTAGATGTGTGATGTGTCGCAAGAGAGGAATATTCACCAAAACTGTCCGCTAAACCTGTATCCAGAATAACCGAACCGGCAAGAAAGCGTCCGTCACCCAGACTTCAAATGAGATGCATTGTTGACAGAGCACCAAGCTTATGTGGTTGTATGCAATTCAAGATTGTTGGAAATCTCGATACAAGCGATATTTTTTGTGCCACTGGACTGAAAGGACAGTCAACAACAGTTGTCATAATTACAGAGAAAATAAAGAAAAGTTTATTTTCTTTTTACATTATCGGTCATATAAAGACGTGTTTAAGTTTTCTTTCCGTTCATCTTTCCCGATCACACGAATCGGAAGTGTTCGCCGGCACTTGGTTCTTCGGAGTTCGCTGTATATTCTGGTTGCAGTTGAAAACTGGAAAATCCAACCAGCGACAATCGTATTTTCTCTGGCTCTAAACAATGGAATCACGTCGGAAGTAGTGCGATGTTTTCGTACAATGATGTGCTATCCAGTGCACTAGGTCCGACATCATGGGGTTAGTAATAAACAGGAGAAAATCCGATTGTCGCTGGATGGATTTTCGTTTTCAACTGCAACCAGAATAACCCGGGAAATGAGTCTGTATTAGTTACTCAGTCCCCAGTCAGGACAGGATACTCAATAAATTTCCAGAGCTATTATATGAATACTTCATCGTTATGACTCCGATATTTGATAACTCGCTTAGTACATATTGTATAGTTTATACGTCCTCTAGCAAGTCTTCCGGGTCCACGGTGTTCAAAACTGCCCAATTAATTCAGTGGGCTCGCATTTACGTCTTGTTTTTGATTAGGCTTAAATAATGCCATGCACATGTGAGGCGCTGGATAATCATAAAAAGTGCTGTCACAGAGACCCATGGGATTTCCATGTAAATCCAGAAGCATTTTTCTGATCAGATCGATAAATATGGTTTATAAAACTTAAATCTATGTCCGATCATTTGCAGGTTTGGTTAAAATTTAGATATCTAAAGCCAACTGAACACTTAAAAATACCAGTGAAAAGTGTCTTGGAACACAACAATTAAACCTTTGCCGTTTCCGTCTGAGATACGCACCACTAAAAACATCTAATTTATGTCTTTAAATATATTTTTAAAACGTACAATGAAACATTTTCGATGGAATCACAAACTTTACGCGATTACGAATAATTACGTTCACGGGTTGAAATCAATGATATTTGAGTTGTCAATTGAAATGTCAAACGATATCATCTCGCTTAAATGTGAACACTTTGACGTGATGTCCATATCACTTCGGTATATCAAGTGATATCAGCGCTAATGTGAACATAGTATTAGGATCGAAGCAGTCCAGCGTAAATTCATACGATATGCGTTACGTGATTTGCCGTGGAACGATCCATTAAACCTGCCACCGTACGAGGACCGTTGTCGTCTTTTAGGACTTAATACTTTAACACGCCGGAGACATGCAGCGCAAGCTACCTTCGTGTCAAAGATTCTGCTGGCTGAATATGATGATCCGGAGCTACTAGCGCAAATCAACCTCTACGCGCCTACCCGTTCTCTTCGCCCTCGAGCCCTGCTGCATTCTGAAATGCGCAGCACTAACTACGCTACCAATAGTCCAATTTTAGCAATGAGTCGTCGCTTCAACGAGTTTGCTGAAATTTTTGACTTCGTCATGAACTCTTCGCAGTTTCGTCGTCGTGTATTGTCACTATTTTAATTATGTTTAGTTTACCTTAGTTTAGTATAGTTCATTAAGACAAATTGTCAGTTGGACTTTTTTTTTATAACAAATACAAATATAGAACAGGTAATAAAATAATAACATATAAATAACATAACCAACTTAAGTAAAGTTGTACTATTGTGTTTCGAGTTCTCGTCAGTAGCTGGCTGCTGATTAAGCCACTATCTAGCCACGAAATCCCAACATGAAATAAATCTTATGTCTATAGCTGAAATGACTCATCGAAGATGATGGATAAAACCGTGTGGAAACCCATTTCAGCTTCCTAGGGAGATACAGCACATTCCTGTATTGGCGTATTAGCCACAAATGTTCGATTGTTTTATCCTTAACTGCAAAAAAATCGAAACTTCTGTACTAATCGTAACAAAATGGATGTGTTCTCTAACTACAATTGGGTCGTTAGATTGTAACTTAAATGAATCAAAAGCATCTCAACTGACCGGCAGACCGCGTAAATTTTTATACTCGGAGCTGCCAGCCTCCCAAAAAATCTTTGGTACTGTTTACGCTGACGTCAATTTGACTTCAAAAAAAGATCCTTCACCCTTATGACAGCCACACAAAACGAAACATTAGTCACAATAAATGCAGCGTCGAAACGCCTGCCAGAGTGGAAAATAAGTTCCCCTTGGGCCAAAAGAGGGAGAAAAAAAAATCAAAGCCGTTAGCCCCAAAAGAAGAAAGAACCGCCGCACACTTTTCAAAACGATTGTAAGTTAATTAACCATTTTATTAAAAAGGAACAAATTCGAGCCGTTTTCAAAGGGCGATGCGGGGAGTGTTTTTTCTTCTCGTTCGTGTTATGCTTGACTGTGATTTTCCTTACTCGCTATCTCGCTGAGTGTGCGTTGGGTTTGAACCTTGCCGAAAACTTTTCTCGAGATTTGCACTGCCCGGTAATGAATCGGACCTTCGGTGAAAGAAAACAGATAAAAACCGCGGAGAGATAATTGCTTGTTTGTCGCGCTCGGCAGTGAGTAACACTGGATTCCAAAACTTCCATCATCGACGAATTATTTATGACGTGTCCGTCTTTGTTTGATTAGTTTGGCGTCCTCAAGCAGCGTTACGAATCGATTGTGAGTTTCAGTGAACAGAAAAAAAACGAATCTTTGACGTGTTTTACACATTTCAGTTGAGGTTATGTGGCCAATGGGTATAATAGTGTTGGTTGCGATTTTTTTACACGCAAATGGCGCAGGTCTATTGAAAACCGATTTAAAATATTTTTCATCGCTTAACAGATAATTTGTAAAATAAGCACCATTCATTAGCCACCGGCTATTACGATCAATTTAATGATAGTTGAGCATAGCGAAACCGAACGAATTGCTTGTAACAGCCAACACAAGGCGGTTGGTTATTCATACCCAGTGGCTTCGGGAGTGGTGACCGGTCGGGTCAGCGTCGTTCGTCAGTGGGACGTCCAAAAAATTAGTTAACGATCCAATTTGGTCATGGTTGCACGGAAAAAATAAGGTGAAACGAAAATGAAGGCCTAATGCATGAATTATTTGGCTGGTTTCTGCAACTAAGTAATATCGTTAGTTGTACAAATTGGTTTCGTGAATTTTACGAATTGACAATGTGGCGATTTTTTGGTCAAACAAAAAATAAGAATAAATTAATCAAACGAAAAAAAACAAAGGAATCAAAATTTAAAAACAGATTAAACAAATAGAACAAATCAATTGAATAAAATGAGTAGAATGCATACTAGGAAACACTGAAAAAATAAATAATGTCTTCCAAATTATTAAATCTTTGAAATGCGGAAAAAGTGCGATACCTGGAGCAATACTACACAGTTGTGTTATGGTGTGAATTCACTCACAGAATTTAAAATAATGCGTACGACTTACATTTAGGATTGTAAAATTTAGCTCACACCACGCGACCACTTGGCACTGATTAACTTGGACATGACAATGCGTATTTCTCTCGCAACTACTCTCAGGCATCTAAACAGTATTGATTAGAAAACATAGTTTCATTGTTAAAGTTTTTAAACCGTTCACCTGTTGAAGTGTTGTCTAGAGTTTTTAGAATAACTTGGTTTTCATAATGTCTTTGAACATTTTGTATAGATTAAATTCGAATCATTTAGTACAACAATATTTTCGAAAATGTAACAAGTTTGTTCGTGTACTTCTTCAAAAACATTTTTTCGGGGGATGAAGTATATCCTGCTTTAGTTTTTGTATTCAGATTTATCAAATGTGCAATATCAATAGTTAAAAAAAATTGTTAGGAAATCTTTTATTTCCACAATTGGAATATATTTTCTCAGCGTCCGACCGCATCTGACCGGCACTTCGCCGCACGGGAACAAAAAGCAAGAACAGTGGGCCAACCAACAACAGAAGCAGAAAGGCAGGCTTTTAGTAAGCGAAAAAAAAATCCTTCATAAATGCGCCGCGCATTGTGTTGAACTGGAAAAATGTACATAAATTAGCTCCGAAAAGAAAAAAAATCAGAAAGAAACAGAACTGATGTCCGGACGCGTGAAAAGAAAATAATTTCCTCCCCGTCGACATTTCGGGAGCTCTCCGAGACTCGCGACCGATCGCGGCTTTCGGAGCTGTTCGTTCCACAGTGGCATCGATCAAATCGACGATAAATTTACAACAATAACGTTTATGCCCGGAGTCAAAGAGCGGACACAAAGGCCCGGTTTCGATCGAGTGAACATCATTAACTCGGCAGGAGCACTGCCGGGGTACGAAAGGAGTCGCACTGACTGCGCGAAGAAGACCATCAACGGGCCACTCTATTGTACTCAAAAGTTGGCAGCATCAGGAGCGTGAAGATTCTGCTGAAGTCCTGAAGCGTTGATGATTGACTTTCGACACCGCACAAAGAGACGAGAAACATTTATAATATTTCCGCGTTCACCCCGTCACATTGTTGGAAACGTTTACCCGTGCGATGATTGGAAATAATCGCTGATTGATCGTCGATTGCCGCGAGCTCTGATAGAGCTTGACGGGGGCAAGCGTTTTTGTTTTCTTGCTCTGTACCCACCAGATCACTACTAATATCCATATCCATACGGTTTTTTTGTGGGTTTCAGTCGGGACCCCTACACAGAATGGGTCAACTAGTTGTTGGAAGTCTGGGGCCTTAACCGGAGGCAATGATCTCAATTCGACAATGCTTCTGATTGTTTTGGTAGATTGAACTTGAATAAAAGGTTTTTTTGTCATATTTAATTAGTGTTCGATACTGAGTCGGGAGGCCTCCCGTTAAGTAAGTGATGCGCTACTATAACAATTCAATTCATCGCGTGCAATGTGTACTGTCAATTCAAAAAAGAAACTGATCAAGCAATGAACCAAACCGGTAACGATTTAAACTGATGTTTTGTAACCATTTTCCTCAATCGCTCCAGCAGTTCGAGGGTGGTCCCCACAGGAAGACCCTTCCCGGCTGACTGCACTGTTCATGTAAAAACCGCAAGGAAGCCAAAAATCGAACGTCTTTACGACGATCTGGCTTCTGCTGGAAACCAGTGTCCCCTTAAGCGGCTTACGAGCAGTTTAACTGCCGGGCAGTTACACTTTTCACTGGAACCTAAACGAATCGATATCGCTTTTGTGTTTTTTTGCCGTTGTTTGTGTATCGTTATAAAGTTTTCCAACCGACTAACCAAATGCAACAGAAAAAAAACTCACCTCTGCAGCTTTTCAAAATATCGATTTTCATCCTGACTGGCCAAATCGTCGACTTCGTCCGTTGCGGCTTTTGAGCGACCGAAGCTCAACCAAGTGGAAGCAGGAGCAATAATAATGCCAGACATCAGCCCCCTTCATTCACTGCACTTCCCTCTCCATCCATCGGAGACGCGCACTTGTTTGAACTCAAAAACATCCCAAATCGTCAGACTACTAATTTCATTTCCGGTGTTTGGGATCGGGTCGAAGCACTGAGCTATTCATTCATCAAAATGGCACCTACCCAAAGTCGGAGAGTCACGCAGTCAAATTTCGCAGAAAACAAAACCAACAATCAATGATGTTTGCACCGCTTACTTCGATCGTCGTCGTCGTCGTCACGCTGTCACCGCTCCGAGTTACAGCGGGGGGCTGGCGGCCATTTTGGAACGATTTCTCGTCATTCCGTCGAGAATGAAAAAGTTAGCTCAGTTTAGAATCGATTTCAATCACAATAGCCGCAAGAGCTCGAGATTTTTTTTGCTTCGCTGCAACGCAATGCGCAATAAAAGAATATTCCTTTGTGCGAATGATAATGATGATGATAGTAATTTTCGGGGGTAAAAAGTATCGAAATCGATTTCCGCGCGTTTCTTCACTGTGAGTAAAAAAGTCACGTAAAAGATTTTATTACCGCTCGCAATTCGCCAATTCTACGGGTGGGCATTGATGCAAAAGGGGAGTGGGGCAGGTTATCAGGCGAACGAAACTCCAGCAAAATACAAGAATTATGCTCTTTTCGAACATTATAGTGCTCTGTATAGGTTTGCGAGCTGGGGGAAAACCGGCAAAAATTATTCTTTATTAATAGCATTTTGATTTTCATATTTTTTTTTCACAAGTGGGGAAACTTTGCAAACTGCACCCAGCCTGTTTTGGTGGGACGATACGACATTGACGAGGCGATGGTACTTCCTCTGCCGTTTGTGGATAGCACGGCGAGCAAAATAAGACCAGGCATTTGTGATCGTATAAAAATGCAGCACAGTTCCACGAGTTTTCAGTTCACGAAAGTTGTTATTATGTGAGTTTTGAAACGAAAAACAATTATTCATATTTATCCCGGTACGTGACTTTTGGCGTCGAACCCGGTATTGTTTGAGGAAGGCTACTGCGAAGCCGTGTCTGTCGAGTGTTTAGAGGCGATTTTGGGTGGGTTGGTGGAAAACTTTGGAATCATATTGTTTAGGTTCGAAATTGTTTTTGTATACCGAGTGAACGTGCCTCTCAGACTCAACAATGCGTATTTCTCCGCATATTCGATATCCAATTAATCATATTACCATGGTTAAAGCACTGTATTTGACCACCATCTGACCGGGACCATTGACGTACCTCTCAGACTCAACAATGCGTATTTCTCCGCACGTGATATCCAATCAACCATATTGCCATGCTTAAAGCACTGTATTTGACCACCATCTGACCGGAACCATTGTCGGAAAATCACTTTTAGGCTAAAAACTAAGAAATTATGTTCAATTCGTAGGTCCCATCATAATTATCAGCTTCATACCCAAACGCTGAAATTCCACCTAAAGCGAATCAAATTGCCATTCAAGCTAGGAATACTCCATCCAACAAATGTTCAATAAAAATTCTCATCAGCCTTATCCAGCGTAAAATTTGAGCTGCACCATCGAGCACTGACACCACACCGCCGATCGCTTCAAAATTTCCCACACCATCCTCCCCGTCAATCAACCGTCAGAGAGCATACAGAAGTACCCCGTGATGGATCAAGATTAATTTATCATTCTATTGAAGCGCGCTACTGCTCATTTATCCTCCACACATTCTACCCAAGCCTCTTCCCAGGCGGGAGAACTTATTGAGGATCAAACACCGGTCATCATCGTTGCCCCCCACCGGTATTCCCAACTCCGCGGAACATCCTGAGCGACCTGACACAAACACTCGACCCGAAGAGTCGTGATGGATGATCATCGTCATCAAAAGTTAATTGTTGTAAAGTGTTTTTTATCCTCTCTTCTCTCGCCGAGTTAACCATAAAAAGCAGCACCTACTTGGATGCACAAAGACAAGCGCAAATGGGTCGAATTAAAACGCTTACAGGTGCAGGTGTGCCAGGCCTACTACTCTTGAGCCTTGAGACCCTAACGTGATCTCGTCGATGGTGGTTTAAGATAGGGCGAACCACCCCGCTAAAGGTCCCGTTAATTATCCACTATTAACTTAATGAGGGGTGAAATTTGAATACCGAGTTGACCGACTGAGAAACCAATTGCTACAACACCATCAGCAAGGTTTTATACATTCGAAGTAGCCCGCAGCTTGCTGGGTTGTAAAAATAAAAGGTGAAAAACGAATCGCTGCTCAAACATGCATATTTTAAGCAAGCCCAACCCAACTTGAGCGGGAAGCCATAAGGAACGGAAATCTACCGGTAGAACCGACGAATCATATACTAAAAAAAGAACCAAGCAAGTGGGAAAATAATATGCTTTTACATAGGTAATTAAAAAATCGAAGAAATGTCACAAGTGTAAGACCGGGCCTCTGTAAGCACGGGTAGGGTGAATTGATGTATTGTTGTCCTCATCGCGTAAGTGGAAAAATAGCTGACAAGCATGGGTGACCCCACCCACGGCAAGAGTTCACTGAATTCATGCTAAGAAGACGGTGACGATGGTGGCGGCTCAGGCAGAGGTCGGTTCCAGTCAGTGACAAATAACAGCATTTAAATCAAACCGCGAAACACGACACATTCGATCGGGGATACAATTACGGTCCTAATAGCTGGAGAGCATGATGTGTGTACAGGGGACGGGAACGGGGCAGCGAACACACAGCGAAACCGAGAAGGAAGCCCTGTAAGGAATCGCTGCCGCACGTTGTTGGTAGGTCGCCGTTAAGTGTCCCATCCCAATTTTCGTGAGCGCTCATCGAATTTCGTTTCACGTAACGGTCGTTGGAAGTGTAATTAGCAGGTTGATTTGTTTTTTTGTTAGGGTAAGTGTTGATTTATGGAACATGTTTTTTTGAAAGTGGTCCAACTCTACAGCTAGAGTTTGGTTCTCCTTTCAGAATCACTCAATATAATTGCAGACGAGACGGGAAACACTGCTTAAGGCCAATTGCAATGAGCCGTGATTCGTATTGTGCACGATTCAGATGTGGAAACGTGAAAATTGAATGATCGTGTGAGAACGAGCGTTTATATGTTCGCGTTTGAGGCCTCGTCTATAAATATAGAAATGCTAAAACGTTCACTTAATCACTCGGAGCATTTTCATATTTGCGACATCGCAGCCGTAGGTGGATGATCGCGAGCGTTAGTATATTACCGTATTTGTAGGCGGGGGCATTTGTATGTCGCGTGTGTTAGCTTATATGAAACATCGATGGTATAAACGCGTTCTTTAATGATCGCGTGAAGGCGTGGATCTAGGGCACTAGGACTGACGGTTGAGACTTTCAAAAGTTACCGATTTATGATCACGCAAAAACTTGCTTGTTTGCTCGCACTTGAGACCGAGTTTTTACATTTATAAGTGCTAAAAGGTTCACATGCCCATCGTGGCGTTTTTGTTTGCGAAATCTCGGGTGTATGTATTATGGTAAAGGATAAGCGCGTTTGTATGTAATGCTTTTAATTGCTTGTCATTTGCATGACACATGTGCATGGGTGTATGCAGCTTTGCGTGTATAAGCTCGTCTGTATTCAACGTGTAATTGCATACAGTTTGCATGGATGTTTGAATGTTCGTGTTTGCGTGTGTATGTATAAGAGTAATGAGAGGTAAAAAATCTAACATTCGCTTCAAACAAACGATGCAACCTGAAAAGCATAGTTTGCTATCTAGTTATTTAGTTAGCTTTCGCGTACACCGTTATTCAAAAAGGAAAAGATCTTGTTCGGTTTTTGAGTTTCTTTTTTGAGCTCTGGGCAGCCGGCTACCGAGAGTAACTTGTGTAAGGTAATTTAAACTTCAAACAACCACAGCCGAGAGTATTGCCTAAAAAGCTAGTCTTATCCACGTAATTGATCACTGTTGCCACAAAATTAAAAATGTATTTTTTGTTATTTCACTTTGAACACAAATTGCATTCCATTAGAATTTTGTGATTCTTTGCTGAACGTGGGTGGATGGTTCTCGTGTATCTTCTTCTATTTTGCACCGGGGCCTAGGCCCACGCAAAAACAACTTCCCCTGACAATTATTCATCTCAAAGTGAGATGGAGGTCGAAATTAAATCGACTCATCGGCTCCAAACCTATCCAGGTTCCTCGGCCGTGCCTTATGTGATCTTTTTCCGGGTCGAAGATAAAAAGTGTGAAAACCTATTGCAAATTTCTCAATAGTCGATCGTAACAGCAATATCGAAAATTGGCTCTGATAAGCTTCGAGTGGTGGTTAAAAGATTGAAATCTCTAGGGGCCCATTTCGGAAGAATAGAGTATATGTACCAGCAAATCGGGTTGAAATATGTGGGGTCGTCTCCGATTCAAGTTTGAATTACGCAGATCTGCTGACATATGGGGTTGGCCAGGGATCCCATGCTTCAACCAGTGATGGTACTGGAGTACAAACGTTTGCGTTCAGCACCAGTCGCAGTTGACGGGAAGAGGACATATGTCAACTTGGACTCCTATCGGGTAACCTTCGTAGGGTCTGCTCTACCCAACTACCTCCTATTTGACAAGGTTCGTCCACCTGTTCGCCTTTTTGTGTTGCGAGTTGTGAACTGTACTAATGGCAAACAACTTGGAAAACAATAGCCCATTGTAGCAATAAGGTTTGTTGTGGTAAATGAGCTGGAAATCAAGTGGATGATTCCTGTGGACGGGATGTTGTAGAGTATCTCTACTTTGGGAGAAATCCACGTGATCCTGCGTGCAAACAGCGCGAGGAGAAACTGAAACGTTCCCTTTAGGGACGTTCTAAGCGATATTTTGCAGAAATGCTAAAGGTAGCTACGTCATCGGTCTCTAAACTAATATGTCTAGTGACAAATGCAACTGATGATCACCTATAAGCAATAGAAGTAATAGAAAAAGCAGGGACATTTCCTCTCATAAGCTTCGTTGGAAAGGCCAAAAGGTGTCTCTTCAGGGTATTCCAACCCATAGTGGGACAAAGACTGCTCAGACGTGTACGCGGAAAAGGCCGCATATAAGACCTTCCGGGACGACGGGCAACACGCTAGCTATCGACAGTACGCGACGTTCGAAACGCGAACGATGAAAGTCAAGAAACGTAGTTACTGGCCACAGTTCGTTCACGAACTAACGAGAGAAACATCGATGAGCACTCTTTGGGAAAATGCCCGACATATTCGAAAGCGAAACAAGGTTAACGATGGTGCGGAATGTACAAACCATTGGATATTTGATTTCGTCAAGGTTTGTCCAATTTCTGCCCCGGAACGGAAGATCTCTCGCGCTGCGTCCCCTCACGATAGCGCGAATGAACACTTTTTTCGATAATAGAGGTCTCACTTGCTCACTTAACATGTAACGATAAATCCCCAAGACCAGAAAGAATCAAATTCAACTTGGAGAATATACCAGATTGTGCCAAAAGACAAAAGACAACAAGTTTCTTAAGAGTAACATTGTCCCAGCTTGTGAGGCAAGCGAAGGTTATCGCTATCTAAAAATCAGGAAAACCAGTCTCCGACCACAACTCGTATCGGCCGATTGCAATGCTATCTTATATCCAGAAGTTATTCGAGAAAGCGATATTGTTTCGCCTTGACAATAGGGTCAAACTTGCTGAAGAAACTGCCAAACTTTACCGAAAGACGCTTGTTGATTTTATTTAATAAGCTACTTGAGCGTAACATTGTCCCTCATGACCGTAAGCAAGTGAAGGTCATCGTGATCCAAAAACCAGAAAAAAACAGCATCCGACCACAACTCATATCGACCGATTTGCAATGCTGTCCTGTATCAGGAAATTCGAAAAAATGATTTTGTTTCGCCTCGACAATTGGGTTCCCGGTACCCTAGGAAAAATTGATCTCTTAAAGAACTGATGTCAACTAATTTGAAATGGAAAGCCTGTTGTGGTACCCAAGACCATTTATCATTTGGATGTTAGTCATATGCAGAAACAAAAGGATGAGAATTTATAACCACTTGAGAGGGTACGAATAAAACCAACTGATTAAGTTTACAACAGCAAATGCCGTGCCAAATCAAAAACTTTTATATTATTTTTAATCAGGTTTCACTGTAAGAAATCAAACGGATTGTAGATGAGATATTTCAGGTAAATTTTCTATGAAAATGAAAGTGTATTTTTTTCGGTTGCGCAGCTTCAAAAAGTTCAAAAATAACATTCTAAGCAACGAGATTTTTTTTAGTAAATATACGAATTTTAAAATTTGTTTGTGTACCTCGAATATCCTGCTACACAGCTTCTGTTTGGCTTCTAGACAGTACTACAATACACTTCAGAGAAGACGTGAAGAAATTGTCACTCTCTGTGAAGTGCAACAACGAAATTCATGTGCTCTTTCAAGCTGCTAAGAGTACACAAACGAAACATGCATGGATCTCCACGTTTCAAAATGTACATAAATAGTATTTGAGTGCACTTTCTACCAAGAAGTTTTTTTTAAGATTTACACGGGACTTCTTTTGAACATTTTTTATGTTTTATTTAGACTTATGTAGTCTTACTTCTTTTTTTACTTTTTCATGATATTCAATTAGCTAGAGATTGTTGAGTAGGGAAATTACTCCAGTGAGAGCAAGGATGTGAAATAAGCAGATCGGGAAACTAGAAGTGGCAGGGTCACTAGAAACAGGCTTAATCTTTTGTCTTCTGCTGGCAGGAGTCGAGCTTAGGCAGTGTTGCTACGAATCACTCAAGTCTACCAACCATCTTTACTCTCACTTTAGTACTATGGCGCTAAAATTTTCATGACTCTTCCTACTTAGTAATCTCTAGCTAATTGATCTTCTTTTGAACTTTCAATCTGCTAAGAGTACTCATCTACGTATAAAAATCCAGATCATATTAAAGGTTGCTATTTTTTCAAATGTCAAACCCTATCACAACCCAGAATATCGATCCGTTCATGCGTATTCAGTGAACAGCCACTTATTGAAGCTAATTGACAGTCTCGCACTCACCACACACTAGCACTCGGGTAAAGACAAAAATGGCCACCGGCTATGGCCGAACGGTCCTACAGTCCTGCGTTGTACTTTTCCTCTTGTCCCTGTCTGCCTACCTGCCTGCCGGCATGCACTTTTATGCGCGTAAAGGGAAGTCATTTTTGCACCAACGACTCACCCAACCGCGGATAATCACACTCCCAGGTCCTCCTTCTGTCGATGACCAACCACCACCATCATCATCATCATCACGACGAAAATGTTCCACTCTGCTTTTATCTCCGATCTTGCATCTCCATCCTCAACGTGACCAGTTGCGACGATTGCAAGTTATTCATTTTCCCTTTTTTTTCCTCCAGCCTCCAAGGCAAACCACTTTGACCAATGGCAGTGAAGAAAAATACCCCGTCTTTTGCTATCAGTTTATGAATTCTGTTCCCTCTGTCTCTCCCGTATTGGCCATAAATTGCAAAGGGGTTACGCGGAAGGAGGGGGAAGGGTAGTTTCACTCGCGAAACATCAACGAAATTAATTCGCTCAACTCCATCGAATCGATAACTGCAATTAGAGGACTTAATAATCCTTTCTCGATTGCTCGATCGCTAGAGCTCCCCGCAGAACCACCAAACAGGGTGGGATATCGACGACGAACTCGAGAAGACCATATCGATTGTCTGCAATTATATTCAACTTGCCGCGATATATAATTTATGATTTTATTATGTCAGTTAAATTATTTCGAATCGTTCAGCGGTTGCCCATGGATGTTTACTGGTAATAAATTCGCACAGGAAGGACTATCCAGCTACAAGCACAGAGCGATTCGAATCCACCAGCATCACCACTGGCTCTCGTCGGCAATTGTGCATTCATTTGTCGATTAAATCCTATACGTGCGAGTTACGTAGGAAAGGGAAATGGGTTCCTTTGGGCCTTTGCAAGTGCCATTTAATGTTGGACACTAAACCGACTGATTCTGTGATTCTTCGCATTCGTACGGGTTAAGGTAGTTGGTTCAATGGTTGAAAGTAGATATGGTATTCCTCAGGAGCTTTGGAACTTATCCCTAGGAGTTGATATTTTAACTTGAAAATATAAATCATATTTCTAGATTTGTTAGTGACATTGTTTTGTATGAATTGCTCGTAATATCCCATTCCAAAAACGAAGACACGATTTCTGTTCCTAAGCAAACACGTAGTGAAGTGTTATGTCCCGCACGAAATTAACCCCTAACTCTGAAACCAGAAGTCGAATCGGAATGAAACTCAATAGTAGCAGATGGTACCTTTCAATCGAGACAAAGTTTGTGTTCAGTAATCTTCGAATAACCTATGTAAGATGGTTAAACACATATATTTGCCGAACTCGATGAACTGAGCGAATTGGTGTATGAGACTCGTTCATTTAAAAAGCCGATTTTCAGAGAGATTTTGTTGGCTTTTCGTAGGAAAAGGTCCTGTGTGAATTAATCCTTTGGGACAAGTTTAATATATTCTTTTAATCTTAGTAAACGAAATCATACTGGTGGCGAGCGAGCCAGTGAAATATTTTGAGTTGCACAAATGATAAATTTGGTTGTTTGACTCTAGCCGTAATCTCGATTTATTTTGGGCCACCTAACAGTGGGTTATAGACCCCACTACTTGCCGTAGCTTTGTCAAAAAACACAGAAAGCAATCTTCTGCTCGAATCAGAGCAGAACAAAATGATCGCAAATTAATACTCGCTCATTCCAGATTGCATTGTCTCAAATTCAACGAAGCCGTTGATCTTATTCCTGCCACCATGAATGACATTTGTTCCGATCCGCGACTGTGGTAGCTTACTTCAAATGATATGCTTTTTGACAGTAATCGCGAAGTGGCAAGTTTAGGAATTTAGGCTTAAGGGACCATTCATAAATTACGTAACGCTTTTAGGGGGAGAGGGGGTTCGATAAGTTGTTACATATTGTGACATAGGGGGAGGGGGAGTAAGCTAGATCGTTACGTAACATGTTTTCTCCCAGGAAAAAAAATTTTTCAAGGAATTCGTTACGTAATAGGGGAGGGGGGATAAAGAAATTTGTTACAATTTGTTACATGGGGGGAGGGGGGAGTCAACTTTGGGCAATTTTTGCGTTACGTAATTTATGAATGGTCCCTAACGGGAAACTGCTTTATCCATCTCCATCATCTACGCCATTCCGTACTGATATCATTTAACAAGTTAGCCAAAGAAAAAAATCGTTTTGCATATCAACCTAAAACACGTGATTGGAAGTGACAATAGTTGAACTATGGAAATGGCAAAATAGAGAGGTACGACCACACGCTCGGGCACCGGGTACTTGTCACAAATCATTCCACAATGTGGAGAAATGAGATCCGTTACATCTGCTACTTGAGAATTTTTTTCCCGGGTATTTTCTTTTTGCGAAAATGTGGGTCGAAAAACAAATGTCTTCTAATCCATGGAATTAAATTTAATATTTCCTATGTTCTAACGACAGTCTATTAGCCGGGGACTGGAAGATGTGATAGGTTTATTTCCAACAAGAACAAGGTAGAACAAGGGTTAGAGAAAAAAGTACTCGAAAGCGTTATATGAGCAAGCATAAACTTTCTCTACAACTTAACCCTTATCGCAGCAGCTGCGATGTTTTTGGTATTTTTTTATCTAATGCAATCCGAACAGTTTAGTGACTTAGCATATGCTATCAGAATCGAATGTTACAAAAACGCTATGAAATTACATAGAAAAAATCCGTTCATAAATTCATTCACGAAAAATCATGTTTTGCTAAAATTATGGACAATAAACCTCGTATTCATGAGACTATTTGTGTCTTCAAAAAACTAGTTCACACCAAAAATATATAAGGCGTTGCATTCCAATGTTTAGTTGGGTTACTGTGGTTATTACCTGAACAAGTTTGTTGTAATTTGAGGATACACTGGTATGTACGAAGTATATGAACTAAAAGAACAGATTTAAACGACGTTCAAGATTTCAGAAGCTTTGCCGACGTTTTCGTAATTACCCATCGCGTTACCGTGATATTTAATTCATGAGTTTACTATCGGATTTTTCTGGCAGAGTAACGCGGTTTAAGTTCACAATTTTAGGGCTTTATTCACGATTGTCCTGGTTTATATTCAGGTAGTATAATTTAGGTTCATGATTTCAGGATGTTAGTCACGAATTTTGATATTTTTAGCACGACTAGAATGATTTGTGTTCATGATTTCAGTATCTTGGTCACGAGTAGCGTGATTCGCGTTCATTATTTCAGGATGAAAATGATTAGGGATGTCTTCTAAATATCACAAGCACTCAAGATCAACCGTGAATCATGAAATAGTTCACGAGTCCACGAATATTTTATGATTTTGTGAACTAATATACGAGCACGAATGGTCAATCGTGAACATTATACTTGGAATGATGAACCAATTAACGAATACATTATCAATATTTTATGATTTTGTAAATTATTTGATAAGCACGCATGGTCGGATGTGACGTATTCTAGTAATCATGAACCAGTTGACATTTCCTCGAATAAGATTTCATGACATTGTGAACTACGAGTAGGAATAGCAATTACTAATATACTAGGAATCATGAACCAGTTCCCGAATACATGAATAATATTGTATGATTTTGTGAAATATTTAGCGAGCACATATAGTCAGTTGTGACTAATTCGCTGAGAATCATGGTCAGTTCACGTATACATGAGTAATATTTTTCAATTTTGTCAACCTCACGAGAACGAATGAGCAGTCGTGCCTATTATACTAGGAATCATGAGCTTGTTCACAAATACATGAATATTATTTCAATTGTCATATTTTTGTGTTTCGGATTCTTCTCAACTGACAACTGGCTGAACCGCTAGCTACACTTGATCTAAAAAAATGACACATAAATTACGTGTACAGTAAACGACTGATCGAGACTGATATCGGTGCTCATGTCTAGCTACCGGCCCAGTCCGTTGTTACTACGAACGAGGAGAATCCGAAACACTAACTTAATTTAAATTAGGTTATATGCACCTACACATAAATACAGGGGTGTACCCAATTTACTTCTTTGAAAGATTCAGCATAATTTCAAGATGGGAACTATTTCACGAGTACGAATGGTGAGTTGTAATTTATATACTAAGAATCATGAGCCAATTCGCACCTGAATAATATTTTATGATTTTGTGAGCATGGTGAGTCGAAACTAATTCACTAGGAATCATGAATCAGTTCACGTACACATGAATAATAAATATTGATTTGTGATTAATATATTAGGAATCATGAACTAATTCACAATGATTGAAAGGTTTCATGAATAATATTCTGAGTTTTGTGAAATAGTTTACGAGAAAATGTTTTAGTTTTGTGAACTAATTCACAACCACGAAAAACAGACCCTGTTCACGATGCAATAAATCGTGAATCAGCCTCCGTCGTATAACCGGACTATAAATAATGTTCCTAAATCTATGAATAAAATAACGGCCATAAAATTGTGAACTAGTTCACGTACGGAAATTCGATTTGGTTATGTTATGATGGAAACAGTGACTAAATTTCACAAAAAAAAACTCTACTTAGTAGCGTTACTGAAGGTACATCAAACATAATTATAAAACACATGTTCAAACAAACATATTCATGGTCCTGTTTTCGTAACGCAAAAATGTGATCGTTTCTGATTTCATGGCAGTTCATTCACGATTTTTGAAATATTTTTTTCTCCTCTATTGAGGACAGATTCCTGCTTGTAAGTTCATTAATCAGATGGCATACTACGGGTGTGATTAAAACTGCTAAAGAAATTGACTTTTACAAAAATCGGCGCCATTTTGATCAGTAGAATTATTGTGAAGATACTGTGCGACCCAAAAAACAAAACTATAAAGTGAAATGTTTTAGAGTAAATGCCCTGGCTTCGTTAGTTCCGTTATTTCGACCCGCTTTTTACAAACACACAAAACAAGCTCTTCTTCATAGATTTTGATTATACACTCTAAAAAATTACAATCAAATTTCTGAATTTTATTGGCTTCAGAGATATATACTTTTTTTCACGCCAAGGTGAGTTTGTATCGATTTGTTGAGATAACTGTCTATCCAGTACCTCGTCTCGTGGACTATCACGCATTATTGCCCACAAATATCTTTTAGTTAGAGACACGAGGTGAGATCGTTCCATATTTAATTAAATTCAAGCATAGCTCATCTAATCTGATAGCTTTTCAGCATGGGTGAATTTCCATATATAATTCAAATAAGCGAATATCGGTCAATGTTCCAATCAATCACACCGAAGGGACACACCACTTTGCAATGACAGAGACGAACCGATTCACTCAATCATATAAAAGCATCGGTCTTTTCATTTTCGTCCACGGAATCCCACCAGGGTTTGAAGGTCAATTCACTGGTCAGTGCTGCTGGAGCGATTCCGCCTTTCCGGGGGTCTTTTCTGAATTGGATCGAATTAGTTTTTGCGGTTTTTGCTCCTGCCGCAAACGCTCATTTCGTTTGCTGTCCTCGGTGGTGCAGTGCGGAGAGGGAAGAAAAACGACCATTAAGGTTCCGTCGGTTCGTCACAGATTGCAGCTTGCGCTGGAATCAAACAAGTCATTTAGCTTCCTGAGTTGTTTTTCTTTTGGTGGGACACTAAACAGAATTCGCCGACACTGACTGAGTGGCAAAGCTCAGCAAGCCATGGCTTGTTTTTTGTAGTATATAGTCACGATGACTGAAGCATTTCAAATTGGTTTCGACGCAACGCCAGTAACGGAATATTCTGTTTGACCCTTAACGCGTTGAAAGAAAAACGCCAAAGAATTTGCAACGATGATACAAAACGACGGCTAGGACTACTGAATTATTTTTGGCGACTTCCTGTTTGGATCGGCGACGGTGGCGCCGCCGTTCGTTACAATTATTATGCAATAATAAAGATAAAATGTTACCCGGTTTTGCTCGAAAAAAGGGTAAACGTGTAATGGTATCATTAAAAATATATTAAGTATATGATATCTGTCGGTCGCTTCGTTCATCGTAGTTCTGTCCCTGAGGGGGTAATAATTAAAGTGAGGCGTTCGTTCGAAGGACATGGGAGAAACGATCAAGGAAAACCCAATCAGCATCCCGTCCGAGTCCGAAACAGTTAATGGCTGAGCTTTGATGCGCACCAGAGTCCGGTTTGCTGGTTGCATTTAAGCGCAATTATAGCCCAGTTCAGAGTCCCGGACCGCAGAAATTGCATCCGGACTTCGCGATCGTCGCCGTGAGCGGGGAGGGGCTTCCGTCCACATTTTGCACCGGACCAATGATGGTGATGGCAGCTCAAATGGAATCAATTAGGGACACGATGTCCTCCGGCTGTCGAGGCGATTGATGGGAAGATTGTGCGGAGAAGTGGACTGGTTTTGTCGTTGTCACTCTACCACGGTACGGTCGGACTTTCTTGGGCAATTAAAAATGATTGGGTCGTTGGTGACGGTGTACGGTAGCTTCGACTATCGACAGGTGTCTTGATAAATTACTGTATTATCGCAACTAGATACTTTTTTACAATTTGTTCACTGGTATTAATTAGGTGATCGATTGTTCAGTGTAATGAGTCAAAATAAAGAAGAGATGACTTTTGAAACTTACATTTTCAAAATCTATCAAACCTTTGTTCACGTGCATTACGGTATATATTTATCTGGCTTTTATAGTGTACCAATTATTACCAAACTATCGATTCACTCTATGCGAACTTTAATACCCCAGATCTGCATAAATCAGAGCAATCACAGAAACGCAATGAAATACCACAAGACGGATCACTGATCGCGCTCATGCGGGCTCACACAAAGGCAACCAGCTAATGTAAACATACTACTTCTGCCAAATCATGCTCTGTCAATAACACTTAAGCAATTTCGAACAAGATGTTGAAGTCGCTCGCTTCCAAGAGCGATCGATGATTATTTTTTATTTTTTCACCAATCTCCCTCTCGCCTCGACTGTTCGATCGGTGGCAACGACAATGGAAGAATTTCACTCCCAGTCGTTAGTCGTAATAGTTCTGTGTAGTGCCGAACCCAGCTCTCGGATTCAGAGTTAATCATGTTGCATGAAAATCTATTAGCCATGTCATATCTCAATGCCGAACGTAGCGAAACTTCTCGGTTTGCCTTTCAATCGAAAACCAGAAGACGCTTATAGATCATAACCGAACTAGGCGGCCGCATTATTAACATGAATCAATTTCTTCATCAAATACGTATTCTGTGGGGTACTTTTCAATTCCGAAATTCCCCAATACCGCCAGAGCGTTAAATATCTGTCGAATCGGATCGGTTGCTGGCTGACTCAGGTCGGTGGTTCTGATCCAGCAGTAGCGGCTAATTGCCCGTGTTTGATGTTTTATCATTTTTTGTCGTTTCATCCTCTCATCACCGGCGGGAGGAACAAAGGCTAGAAGAGCGCGAGAGGAGCTAGCTAGCTAATGGGATCTCTCAGCTCGGGTCACCCCTTTTGGTTGGATCTTCCGCTAACGCGGATTCAGGACGCTCCTGCGATGATCAGCAGTTATAGATGAATGTATTACCACCATATAATGGGCCGAACGATTAGCCGCTGAAAGCTCGCCGGCGATGATGGCGGCATAATGAAAGCCGATTGTGAATGGATTTGGAGGTGTTTCTCACAACGCAATTGAAGATCTTTTTCATTGTATCGGCTGTTGACATAGCTACTGCAACCCCATATATTATCTACTAAGCTTAAAACATTTTATTACAACATGCGGTTGCTCATCAGCCAAAACAGAAAAAAGTTTTTCAATTTATCGAAATTAAAAAATAACATTTTCTGGTTACGACAGACATAACAATGCGTATTTTCTCCGCATGTTTAACATCTGACTGAATCAAAAAGTGAGTGAAAAGTAATATACCATATCAAACAAAAGAAGTGATTTGTTGCATTTGCAATGCAGGCGGCATTCCTAAATCATAAAAGAATATTTTATGGTTTGCGCTAGCGATCGAAGTATTTCATTCTCATTCCAGGCCAAATTCCAGCATGTGCTAGATTGCTAGAAATAATGTATGTTTGAATGTCCAAATATTGTAATTTCTCGATTAGTCTTTAAATAAAGCACGACGTCGATTCCACATGCAATCGTAATGTAATGTGTATCATAGATTAAAACATAATTTCAAGTAACGTTTGCTTGCGCCAATCTTCCACGATTCCAGAAACTAAAAACAAAATATTTATTCCAACATCTATGACCCTACCAAGGATTGTCAGCTTACAAAATGGTCATAGGATCACATGTATTGACAGTCCAAAAATATCAAGGGGGAGAACACCAAACCGATTAGCTCCTATTCATTTCAAATTAGAAACCACCAAAAACCTGCATTCATACAGCACCATATCAAATAATCTAGTCATCAGCTGTCGACATGTAGCTATACACGATCCGACTTCAACTGTATGCATTAGAAATGCGGTTTTCTTCCACGTGAAACCATTGAGGACCTAACAGGCGCTACAGAGTGCCGCAAAGTGTGAAGCACGCATTACACAGATGGTGCCAAAACTGGTCCGACCAAATGAGTAAGAGATTTAGATACACTTCGGAAGATAAAACCGGAAACCGCCAACTGCTGCCCGACCGTTCGCCCTTTTTCCGGTAACAAATCCTTTTATCACCTTCTGGCCGACTGATTGCCATCTCAGTACTCCGGCGGCAATGCGGTGGAAAAGGATTTTAATTGTATGATTTGATGCACATATGAAAATTTCGACAAGCAACTTGAACAAACCATACCATTGGAACAAAGTTCCCCGCGATTTTTCATAGTGTCGCATCATTGCCAGTCAACCCATCAAATGACACGCATTTGGATTTGAATGGATCCTGGCCCGCTCGCATGATACGCATCTCACTTGTCTGCCAACCTCCCATCATAAAGTGCAACGATTAGCCTGAATCAACTTTCAAGTAGCTCTGCGAGTGTCAACAAGCATATCAACTACCCCCAGCCCTAATGTAGTGCAGTAGTCCACTGCCAGTAGATTATCGTATCTCAGTCATCAGAGACGACGTTGAAAACCGATGAGGGGAGATAAGCATCTTGTTGCTGCTGCCGCACGGATCGCATGAGCCTTTTCGCTGTTCGACAGCGTAACACCGAGATCCCAGTGGGTGTGTGTAGCAGTCCGTTCGTTGCAAAGGGCGTTTGTTATTTTTAGCGATTATCGCTTACATCAGAAACTGCGAGAAGCGGGATAGTTCGCTACCAGAACACAAGGATTATTGTGCTAAATCTGTATGTAACTAGCTAATTTGGTTCGATCGGGAAGTGTGCGCGTTCCACATTGCACATTGTCGTCGGCCACGATCTCAGAAGACGAGGTGGTATAATTTATGACACTATTTCCATTGGTCCTACGACGGTTCAGGTCAGGCCAGTCAACACGGTGCAGAATAATGAAGCCAGCGCAAATGAACCCGAAAGCCCGACCACTCAATTATGGTTTGTAAATGAAATATTGTAACGTATCATATTTAATGGAAACCATCATCATTCATCCATCATCAAACGCTTGCACCCGGTCTGGTTTTGAATTAACGGAAAGGAGCAAGGCAGTCAGTTGCAGTAGCATCAATGGTACAAGCTCGCATTTCGGTTCCATATTAACAGCATTAGGTACGGGAATAGGATAAACCTAATTCATATATTTTTTCGAAGAACATCTATAATTTTCAAGTTCATATAAAAATAAATAAAAACCTACCTGAATAGCAGCTCACCATGAACTGTCACTATCATCCAAGTGCACTACGATTGATGGAAACAAAACATGTGGTAGCCCAAACTGACACCTTCGGGATATCAAGCGTGGTCGCAAGCTTACCACAATCCTTTTCGCAGCTCACGACGACGACGACGATGCCAAAACAACGCAAACTAGGGGTCCACAGTACTCCTTCGCTCCATACAAATAATTCATATCAGAAGCAATTAATCACCGCATGTGGTATGTGGTGTAAACGGCCTGCCATCAGGAAAGAACGAAACAGTGATCGAATTAAGCGCATCAAGAGTGGTACTTGTTCGTTCGAACGTCCATTCGTCGTTCCATGTCATTATCGTTTGCATCGACCGGGTGCATTCTCTAGTCGTATGCGATGCCAGAGCGGAAAAGTGCTTTTAACGTGTGACAGCCTCAACATTTTGACGCAATTTTTCGGTTCGATGACACTGGAACCCATTACCGAGCGAGGAAATGATGGATAGTATTTCTTCACAATGGAACGATCACAAGTGCGTTTAGCCTAAATCGATGTCTTCTTTTATGGTAGCAAGTTTGATATCTGAAAAAAAACTTGAATTACATTTTCTGCACCAATTAAACTCAATTAGAATCTGCGATTCAACCGAACCTTCGTTTTATCCACCAAAAAAAAATATCGCTTTGATCGAGATGAATAATTTTTGACAGAAAACCCCATGGGAATATTTTTTTTCCGTTATTCACTGGAGGAAAATTGCTTTGATGAAGGGCAAATTTTTTCAGCCGTCTTTCTGCACACTAAAATTGAAACATTCGTTTTATAGCTTAAACTAACACAATTTATCATTTCTTATTTGACTTTTCCAATTCAGCAGAGGCGTATGAAAGTGTCCCCCTTTTCCGCAAATCATCTGCGAAAATTCCGATTCCACGGGTTCATGTGTCTCCATTACAGCATTCGTCTTGCTGTTTTTTTTACAGGAGCTATTCGAGCAGAAAGTACACACTGCAGCCCGTCGGATCGAATGTCAGCTGCGTTCGAGGACCAAGCATCTTTGTGACTATTTTTTATTGCATTGCATAGCCCTCAAGTTTCCCAACCATGGTAATGGGTCGATGCTATTTAGTTATTACGCAATGAAGAGTATAGTTGGACGAAGTACCTGCTACGCGTAGGAAAGGGGTGAGGGCGGTGGTAATTTTACACCAAGGTATCAATTTTAGGAATGCCTTCGGTCACAGCTGCTAGCAACAACCGTAGTGGGGACACAGATAACTGGTAAGAATGAACGGTATTTTGAAATTAGCAAATGGGTAAGGAAAGTGATCGAATTAATCTGAATCTGAATTAAAATCTAATAAAGAATTCTTAATTTACTGAATTTATTCGGTGGTACTGATGAAGACTGGGTTGAGTCGGTGGCATCACATTAAGCAAGGCCCATTTCAATGTTTTTCATCTTATTTCATGTATGTTGTTCATTCTATTAGATTCTGGAGGACGGAGGTCACCATGTCTCTTTACTATGGCAAACTTCTTATACCCAATATTTAAAAGAAAATATTCATTTTAGTGAAAACAGAATGAATGATACAGAATGATTACTCTATCAATGTAAAATCATTACACTTTCATCGAATTTTACATGTGTGAATGCCAGATATGCGAATTATTGGAGTATTCACCAAACCAGAGCTTTTGTCTTTTCTTCCCGGGACATCATTTGGTATTAGGCGTCATATATGTCATGTAACTGTTGGGATATAGTGCAAATTTGAGTGCTAGTTTAGATACATTGTCTAACTTGGCCCTAAGTTGGTGCCAGTTACTGACGAGATGAATTAGAAACACAAAAAATTCAACTTAATTTAAAGTTACAGCTAAACTTTCAAAGAATTAACTCTCGTTAAACATAATTACGGCGTAAGCCAACTGCCAATATTCTCTTAGAAGGAAAATTCCGAACACAGTTCACAGTACTTAATGAAAGAGAAAACTTTTCTCTTTGTTCACTACCAACATCTGTGATTGGTGAGCAACGGCTTAGCCGGAATATTCACTCAAAGTAAATTTTGACAGTTGGCTTATAAGCCCTAATCATATGTTTGTCGAGACTTGATGATTTTATTTTGTTGTTTTATATATAAAAAAGGTAGTTCGTTGTACAATGTCAATTCTCAGAGTATCATTGAAATATAGTACGAACAAGAAAGGCCCATGATTGCTCCCTTGTGGCCCTGCCGAATGATGAGTGAAGCTATGTGACCCACTGTTTACCAATTTCACGGCAAGCAAACTATTTCTGCGATACTTTTTGGGTCAATAAATGAAATTTGGTGAAGCTCAAAGTCGCTCACTTTTGAAATGATCGACATAATCAAATGCCACTTTCGGGTCGGTATATACGGCGACCACTTGAGCTCACATTTCGAAGCTGATTAGAAAACGTGGGGTTACCTAGGCTTAAATGTGATTGTAGATCTACCAGGAAAACATCCGTGTTGCGCATTTGAGCAATTTATAGTATTTTCATGTTTTATGGTACTTTTATAGCATTTTTTAAACATCAAAAAAAATTATGGGACTTCTGTAGATTTTTTATAGTATTTTCAGTTCTTACGTCACTTTTATGGTGACTTTAACATTGCTATTCAAGCTTTAATAGTATTTTGGAGTATATTTATACTTGTCTCGAATATTTAAAATATTTCATACTTTTTTATAGCATTGTTCCATGGTATTTCTATAGTAATTTCATATTGGTATGGTCCCTTTACGTGACCTTTAAAGCAAATTTAGTTTTTTTATGAATGTACTACTATAAATGATAAAAAATGAGGTTTTGTCATTATTGGGAACCTTTTATTGCATTGTCACTGCCCAATTCGATCTCGCACTCGTTTTTCACTTTCAAGCATAAGTGCATAAAACTGGGTAAATTTCATTGACACTCATGCTCGAAAGTGTAAAACCAGTGAAGTTCACTACACCGTTCAAGCGGCATCTAATAGCGGCGAATTTACCTGGTTGGCGATTTCCGGACACTACCGATGCTTATCAGTGGTTGGGGCACCTTCCCTCCATGCTGTTCCTGTTCCGTTGTTTGCTGCTACGACGTGTAAACGAATGATGAAAAATCCAAACAAGCTATGTGTAATCGTTGCATGGTTTAACATCGTTAAAAAGGCGGGGCCAACAATGAAATAAAACGATAGCATGCGCTGGTCGAATAGTACTGGCCAATCATGGCACCCATAGTGATCGATTCCAGCAAATCGATTTTTCTTTATTTATGTAAGTTCTTACCAATTTAATAGAAGATTCATGAACATTTTTCTGCAAAAAGCTTTGTATTTGGCCAAGATATTTTAAACATTTGTCATACCGATTGAATAAACACTGTCCAGGAGTTTAATTTGGACTCACCGTAGGCCAAAATCAAATAAAACATCAAATGATTCAGGACTTGAAACTTCCATGTATAAAATCATCCTTTTTGTGTGATTATAGAGGTTTTTATTTTAAGATTATGCACCTCTTTTTGCCGATTAGGAAAATCTCTTAAGAAAAAATTCTAACCCTATTGTGTGGGACTGGGAATCGAACCTAACTGAGCTGCGCATATAAGATAATCGATTTACCATCTACGCTATGACCGCCCCCCGAAAGATCACCCCGATACACCTGCTCGAATCTAAAACTTACCCGAGTTACCGAATTTTATTTCATCTAATTTCTTACAATCTCTTTCGTACCAACGCCTTCATCTGTTCCCGCCGAATCTGTGCCCTGCGCTCCCAATTAATTTTACATGAATGAATGTGCCTTGGCGGGAACTTTTTATCCGTATTCCATCCCCTCATCCTACCATCTAGCTCCGTTACTGCGGGACACCGGTAGGGTGACAATGCGTTAGCTTGTAGCAGACCGAACAGAGAAAAAAAAATCAGATCATAAACCCCATTAAAAAACGTTCTTACCGTGCGATCATCAGAAGGCGATCACTTCAGGTGTGGTCTCGATCATCAAGATCACTTTGCATCGTCGCTTGGAGCTACCATCGTTCTACTGCAAGAGACGACGATGAAAGAATCTGACGGATCGGACCTCCCAGGGAGTGATCTTGGGGACGGCACTTTTGCGCCAAATTTGATCCGGCGCGAAAGCGACGTATTTTCTCGTAACTAATTAGCGTGTAGATGGACTGACTGAATGAACGAGCCAGTCCGGAAGTAGATGTCTTTATCAATGGGACCAACCGACGAGCGTTATCGCGACCGAGAAAAACAGAATGAATACAGGGTAAGTAATTGACCGCCAATGTCGCGTTGTGGCGCTCTAGTAAGGATTCATCCACAGTTCCCAGTGTCTGCCGGACTGGAGCTCGAGTGACCGCAGGTTTGTAAATTACCATAAAAAGGAACAATAAAAATGTGTAATTGTCCCAAGATCGAATTTCGTTGAGCAGCTTCAAGAAATAATGCTGGCAAGCAGTTCCCAACACTGATGAATGAAACGCAGAGTAACCGAAAGCTATGAAGAAGCTGAGAAGTCCAATTACTGGAAAATTTGATTTGGTAATAGCTACACTCCGTATACACACACGCATGCGGCGTATTAAATTTCACTGTTTTCGGCAAGGCTACGGTGTCTACGGCCGCATAGGATCAGTACCGGCGGTCCTGTCATGTCAAGTTCTGTATTTTTTGTTCTGTTGCCGGTTGGATCTGCTTGCTAAACTAGTTGATACAAGTGAATTGGGTCAGAAAAAACGGTATCAGCTTAGGTTTCATTGAATCGATCACGGTTTGGTTGATGGGGTGATTAACACTTCATCGGAATGGTTTCCTACTAACATTTTACCAGCAGTGAGATACAGATTGTCATTTTTCATGTATAACATGTTTATAACGGTCGGTTCACTTACCTCAGCTTCTCCAAATAAATTTTGTGCACTTCGATGCGCGATATATAATTGTCGAAATCACTTAATTTTTTTTTAAATAACCCCAATGCAGACTATATTCCCCATAACAATAATATCGCATAATGAAAACGCTTTATAATTTAATAACACATCACTGATTTAAAAACCAAAAATAAATGCAAGGAAAAATGCCTTTTTTGATACCATTCTATTTTTAGATTAATATCACAAATATGCATTTCATTGATGCCGAAATCACTTCTTTTCAATAACACCAACGCAAACTATATTGCGACATAATATCGCAAAATGAAAACACTTCATATTTTGCATACACATTACTGACTAAAAACCAAAAATAAAGGCAAAGAATTACGCCTTTTTTCACACCTTTTTGTGGCATATACCACAAATATGCATTGCATTAATGCACATTATTTTGATGATTACCATTAACACCAGCTTCAAAACGCACGGAACAACGCACATGAGACACCTTTGCGACGTAAACGCCTTTTACTTTCTTCACTCATTGCGGGGAGCGTGAGAAACACCAACTCACTCTTCGGCGGCATCTCATGCGCGATTCAATCGGATGCCACAAACACACACACAGCACCGTTAGAAAACATCGAATTTTTTCACCACCAGCTGCAAAATGGCGGAACCACATTTCGCGAATCGCGACGCGTTCTTTCTGGCAATTTATATGCCGCTAAAGAAGAGCGTTATGCCGAACAAACGAGAATCGACCGTATTCGTTTCGCGACGGAATTTTCGCGCTTCATTTTAGCGAACTTGTGCGGAATTCTTTCAAAATTTTCCAGTTTTTAAATTTAAACTTTCAAACTACATCCGACTAATTGAACGACCGACGCGGAACTGTTCTATTGGTGCGGTGCGGGATGGTTTGGTGAGTTACCGTGGATGAACTTATACACAGGGTGGCCAGACAGAATTACTTAATATCGGAAAACTCACTAAAAGTTTATTGGTAGTATTCGGTAGGCCGTGTTTTTGTACCAAAAACCAAAGAGAATAGGGAAAGAGACGAATAGTGTGAAGCCAAAAATACCTTATTGAGCAGACCAATCGTGCAATGTAAATAAACATTACTCATGCCTGAGTTGGAGGAGATAAGTATTGTACTTCTATCAAAAAAGAAATTTAAATTTTCGTCAGAATTTAGCTCAATCGTGATTGTAAGGTGCATTCTAGAGTATATGTATGAGTAAAAATAAGCTTTAGAATTATTTCATCTCTTTGTTTCGAAATGCACATCGTTTGATAAACAAATCCATCGATCGACATACGGTTTGTTTTCAAAATATAATAGGAGTCATTTAAAGTGCTGCCTGTAGAAGCGGTTGCCAAAATTCTAGTGTTGAAATCATCATAAAGGGAGTGTTACCGTTTTGACTGATTTTCACTCTTCGTCTCTTTCACTATTCTCTTTGCCAAAAACGTAGTGTTGACACACGCAGAATTTTATTTATGCATCGATAGCATACTTTTCTATCTGCCTCTCGTTTCTTCTGCTGTAAATTTTATGCATTGGACATATTCGGTCTATCCACTCATTGAATGCTTCCTAGAAGTATATGCAGAAAAAGCATAAAAATCACAGCAGAAGAAAAGGGACGGAAATAGAAAGTACGCATATTATTGCATCTCAGCGCATAGAATTGCAAAATAGTAAAAACAGATTTCAGACCAAATCCAACTCAAAAATGAATGTTGGTGTGGGTTGTGCCCAAAATCAATAGAAGTCGGTAGTTTTCGGTAGGTAGTTTTCCCTAGTAGTCTGTAAATCGGTAGCGAGGCCGAAATCAGTATGGTCTATGCTTATACAGTTTCTGTGGAAGTTCAAACTTCGTAGAATGAAATCAGCAATAGGGTTTTTTCTGTAACAATTTAAACAATCGAAAAAAATTTCAAATCCAACATCTAAATGCCACTTATTCATTTCAATTATAAATTATGTTACAAACAAACGTTGTAATGTATATAAATTTGTATTGTTTTATTATTCTATTAAACTAAAATTAAATTTGGCAGACTTTTCCCACATAGTTTTTCATAATCTAACCCCGCATAAATGAAAACTTTATCTCGAATCTTCCATATTACACAAAAATCATAAGTGCTATAGTAACAGCATATATTAAGGTCTATTTATGATTTTACGATAAATGCATTTTTCTGTAAACTACATGAAATTGTAAAATAGAGATACGAGTTATTGTTATAATATAGGGAATGGTAATAATATGATATTGTATATTGGAAAAGAATTCAGGTGCTTCCGTAGGATCATAAAAAAAATGTATCTAAACGATTAGGATTGAAGTCACAATTATTGTAGTCTTTGTCGTTTGGTTCAGCAAAGTTTCGTTTAAAGAAAAGCGTGTATCGTTAAAATATGTTAACAAGATTACCATAATGTTTACCTCAAAGCAAATTGTTTTGTTACAGTTTTCAATAACAATTCATGTTGAATTGAATGTTTTCTTAAAATGTGATAACGAATCTTCGTTAATTGCACATATGTGTTAGGACAAAATTATTTAAAAATTCAGCCACGAATAAAGTTCTTTACTACTTTATTATTATTTCTAACCAAGTGGAAGCCAGATTGTTTAGACTGGATAAAAAATACAATATATTAAAAGCGTAACAACTCAAGAATTTCAAGTCCTTCACCCTTATATCCAAGATTGAAAATATATTCCTTCAAGTAAGTATTACCTTTTTCGTATACGGGAGTTTTTTTAGCATCGTAAGTACACTGCTACCGGAAGCTCGATTCGCCTAACCAACCAGATTCAATGGATTATAAATTTCGTATGAATGTATTGGATCAAATATCCCGACTCATTATCACCGAGAGGCTCCTAAACCTCATCCTAAACCAATTAAAGAAAGATCAAAAATGTATTATAGGATCATCATTTCCCTTATAATATGACCTAGAATTTGCTTAAGAAAATTGGCCTTTTTGAATGGTAAAGTTGCTTAACAATTTATTCAGTACATGGTACACGTGGTGCTGATCATAAGTGGAATAGTCAATATGAAACTTTAGGGGATAATTTTTAAATTCCAAAATACATTACGGTGATCGTACAGAAATGATCACCAAATATGCAGAATCCAAATTCGCTATTTTTTATAATTTCGTCGAAATACTTAATGTTTGAAGTCGGATTAAGGTCTAGCTGAATTGATTCCCTCATATTAATCTGCTGGAATTAATTCCAACGTTGATGTCGAGATTATTAAATCGAGCCAATCTCAAAAATGAATCAAAATTTAAATTGATATTCAACGGAACCATATAATCCGTGGTGTTATCTTGTTTTTGGTTTTCCTTAAGTTTAAATATAATATATAATGTTTTCTACAAAAATTTCTCTAGATGTCCAAATTTTTTTACCGTTTCTAACATATAAACAACACGCAGCCCTAGCACATGGTATATACGGTACTTCATTAAGATTATGCATAGATAGGCAATATACATACGTCAATCTGTTAATAAGCCGTACAAATACATAACAGTAAAACCATAAAATTAATAAGGTGAGAGCACCCAAAATCGATGCTTTTTCGCAACGCAAATAATAACCGATACCAGCTAAGTTTAATACCACCGAGTTTTTGCAATACCCGGAACATCTCCGTATGTATATGCATCAGATCCTTTTAAGATCATGGCAATTAAAACCTCCAAATAATCTGGTAGTCATTCGAATCCGTCAAAACCAGCGCACAAAAAAATAACTCCCCACTGAAAGTGGGCGGTTCGCGTAAATCCTACGAAAAATATAATCTTATTAAATTAATGCTTACTCTTTTCCGCTCTAAATCATCATCATCATTAGCGGATAATGCACAAATAATCGGGAGAATCGATTCGGCTTCGGTGCGCGTATACAGATATGTTTTATTTGATTAAGTAAAAAAATCTTCACCAATGACGGGATGGAAACAAACGGGCGCCACCGATTGCCGCGGCCAGACGGACCTATTCGAAGGATTGACTTGAACCGAAATTAAGAACCGCATGTTTCTTTGTGAAAGCGTAATATGGACTCTTCGGAAGCAGAAGGTTGAAAAAATCCACAACGTAAAGTGAAAGACCTACATAATCTTAGAACAGCCTCGTTTCTCTAGAAAAAGTATTGCTATAAAGAACTTAATTAGGGTTTGAATGGATTGACCGACATCTGTCTAGCAGATTGATAAAAAAATTAAGCAATTGCAATAAGGTTAAAAAATAGATTGCTGAAAATTAATTCTTTATCTTTGAATTCTGATTCCTTCGAACTTAAAAGAACACAATTGCACCTACCAATCAACATTTCGTTGATTCCAGCGGATGTGATCGTTAATTCGTCTATTAGCAACGCACTTTTGATTTTTTTTTCTATTTACTTACACACAACTTAAGCCCGATGACTTGCTTGCTACGTGCGCATGTTTTGATCCTATACGCCAGTCCGCATTGTAGACTGACCGTAGTTCTTCGGCAAACACCGGTAGCCGTCAGCGTTCAGCGCCACCATTCCGTTTGAAGATCGTTTTGTTTCTCGCCTTACCTCGCACCTCTTAACTGTGCGCTGCCGCCGCTCCGTCCCCCCCCCCTAGCATATTTAAAAGGTTTTGGCGTCGTCGGCCGGGGAACCTTCAATCTTGTTCACAGGCTCGCGATCGTGATAAGGCACTCGTGGCGCGCATTTTTGTAAAATGTTGCCGCGATCCGATGGGCGTCCATTATTATAAAACGATCACGAGCGCTAAAAGTCGATAATTTATTCATGCGAGATCGCACGCCACCGCCCCTGTGCCATTCGGTGGCGGGTAGCTTACTGGCAGGGGTCACTTTTTGAAGAGACCGCATCGAAGATCGGCATCGGATGAGACCTCGCGATGCCTATGGTAAGCCCCGGACGGTCGAAGGGTTTCAATCCAGCCAACACTTAGTCGTGATGAAAAATTCCTTTCGGCTACTGGTCTTCAGATGGTGGCTTTTAAAACAGTTGCGCGGTGTTAATTGATAGTAGGCGTTGCCAAAGCTGTCCGTTGCCATTTAGCTACTAGTGTTAGGCAGCATTAGCGAAGAAGGATCTGATGAGCGCTGGCTGGGCCTCCTTTTCTCCGGGCTCGGGTTGATGGATTTTTCCTGACAGCCGTATCGACTTTCTACTGTCAGTGTCGGTAATTAATACGAGCAGCTATCATGGGGATTACTATCGGTTTTGTACTGGGTGCGATGAACAGACGTGATTATGAACTGTGATTAGCTAGTCGGGTTAACTGGCTCAGACATTGATGTTCCACTTTTAGATCTTAATTTCTAGTTATTATTGACACTGATTTTATTGTGTCAGTGAATAATATTTTTGAAGTTTTAGAAAAGAAGCTCAATTATATTCAAAGTATTTCCTTATGCTTTCAACTGATTAATCAAAAATATACTGACAATCTTTGTGTTGTGATAGCACAACATTTCACTCTTTCTAACTCCGTTTTAATGCTTTGGTATTTTGAAGCGTTAGAAAAAGTCCAAATCGCCGTCTGTTTTAGTCCACTATGTAAATCGAGAACGTTGTAAATCTGGACTTTTAAAAATACACACGTTCTTAGTATACAATTTTTTTAACAATTTTAATAATGGATGACGTTCAAGACTATTGCTGGGCCGGTTACCCAACATACCAAATTAACAGTGTACTCGAAAAAGTTTTCGGTACTCTAAGGGCCGATTTCTTCACCCTACCTTAGCCTTAAACCAGGTTTAAACGTACTAATGAACCTGGTTTAAAAGTCAAACGAGGGTGAAGAAATCGGCCCTAAGCGCTTTCCGATGATTTGCACCTAAACGATTAAACCGAAGGCAGTCGGAGAATATGCTGTTTTACACAAATGCCAATGTTATGGTAACTTGACTTGATGGTAGTTTCAAGATAGCGATACGTTTCGCACTCAGCATTAAATGACGAAAAATAACAGTAATAACGCTTAATTATTTTCTGGGATCCAGCCTACATGAAAACTCTCTTCACTGAAAAAAACAAGATCAGCACTGATGGGACCAACAAGCTCCTCGTTGCCACAGTAAAGCAGAACACGTCGACTATCACCTATATTCACCATCTAACTCCGATGACCAACAGACGATTTTACTAAGTTGCATGATAACCCAAATTCACTGCGACGAATATCAAGCCTAACAAGAATATGGTGTGGCACTTTGGCGAGGGAAGCTCCTAGAAGAAACTTGAGTAGCCAAAAATTGTGAAACAGCTCTGAGGTTTCCATCGCAGCTGATAGCATTGGATGAGATCTCTTCTTTCGTGATAATCACGCTCCGTTCATTGGGAGAAAATATTGGAATACCTAATTAACAAACAAATCTTATTAATTTACCTTAGTGTGGATTCTCGCTCATTGTTCCAGAGTGGATAATTTAGCCTGTGGATGCAGTAGACAGTGAAATTTATCAAAATCCAATTGCTTTTAATGGATTTTATAACACTTTCCGTCAGAGGACGCTTACTGTTGGGACAATAGAGATCTGGGACGGTGACTGCACTCAATTATTCCAAAAGTATCAACAAAGGCAAGTCTACGTTTAATTATTATACGTTGGATGCGCCTTTCCGTCATATTTAATTCACAGAAGAATAGTATGGTGCTTCCGTACTGGGTTATTAAGGTATTGAAAGTGTTGTTGGGTCTTGTACTGCATATTGTGACGCCAGATCACAATTTTTAGATACTGCATGAGACCGAGAAACACTACTCCAAGTTCTTGTTTGTGACATACTCCCTTTCAGTCTTTTGTATATGGACTATCATTTTTTAAGAACGATAAATGTTAAAATAGTCTCCGCCACTTCACTAGGCGCAATCATATTACATGATCGACAAAAATTTCCAAACACAAACAGCGCGTACTGTTGTTATTGTTATAGTAATAAATGGACTGTTTGAGTATTTAAAAGAGAAACAAGAATTCAGTACAAAAGTATAATCGAGTTTTTGGGGGCGGGCATAGCGTAGTTGGAAAATCGATTTGCTTGTGACTACAAATATTGAAACCCAGCGCATTGGGTCTGTTACAACGTTACACAGTCGGTTCAAGCAAACATACAAACGTACCTCCGAAGAAGAGCTTTCATTTTCGAATAGCGGCGAATGCATTTGCTTCCGAAGGCAAATCATCCGATCCGTCTTGTCTTACCTGTACCGAGTCTTTATCTATTCCAGTGCCCGGCCTTTGCCAATGGTCATCAACCAATGTCGTGACTCGCGAGTTACTCTCAACGAAAATTATGTTGGACTGCTTCCGCACTGGTCATAACACTAAAACTTGCAGATCCAAGCTCACATGCTGCATCTGTCGCGATCGCCATCACACGTCCAGGACCAGCCACTCGTCGAGTGACTCAACCGGTCCATGCCAAACTTCATGCCGAAGAAACTTGCCAATCTTCTTTCGAGACATTGTTTATATTTATTTGCATGCACATGCTAGGCCTGCGTTGATGATTTTCGTTTTTTTCAGAACACCCTCAAAAGAAACTTTAAACAGAGTAGCCATCAAGCGGTGAGTGTGGTTAACTCTGAAGGGACTGTCACTTATTCTAAAATTGTAAGTTGAGCCGCAATTTTTAAAACTTTCTTCCTGCGATTTACGTCTTCATTATTTGGAGTTAGTTATAACAATGTTTATTATAACGTGATAATCTTAAGAAATTTTCCAACATGTTAGTGAAAACAGTTTTCGCAAATGCCTAGCCAAATAAAGTTTTAAAAATGATAATTGCAAGCTTGTGAATAGTTCTATTGTAAGATATCAGCTGCTTCCCTTATATATTTAAGACTACTCAACAAATTGCCTCGACCAGATTCACAGTTGCACTAACAGGCTATCGGGTTCAATAATACGGTGGTACAATAATTTTCTGCTTTTTAAGTGACCTAGTATAAGTTGTAGCCTGGGGTCAGATTACTCTAAAAATGTATACCAAATTTGCATCAAATTCGGAAAAATGCATTTATTTCCATTTTTTGCATCGACATTACACTCCATCGCCGGAAAGTTTGTTCAACAAACGCTGATCTACTTCGTTCGTTGCTTTGTTGGATGTAGAGCTAGTTTCTTGCAAGGCTTTACCGTCTTATACGCACCGCAAAATATAATTTAAAATTTCTAATTTGATGGAAAGTAAATACATTTAATTTCGCTTATTTTCAAAAATGTTTCTCAAGTGATCCGCCCTTAGGCAGTAGGTCTCATCAAATGCAACCCAAAGCATTGTTAGAGAAATGGTGTGTACCCTCAAAATCTTGATTAATAACGAAAAAATGAATTTTGGGACTCTCGGCACTATCAAATTAGCTACGCTGTCACTTTCCAACCGATTTTCGATGTCACTGCAGTACTTGAAGGAAGAATTGATCTTTAGAACGATATGCTCCATTATGCTCACGGGAACTAACACACTATTTTTTTCTGCTGAGTCTCAGCTTTTTTGCATCTTTTGCCGAAATATCAACAGCTGAGATCCCAGCGAACATCTTTTTTTGTTGAGATCTCAATAAAAGTTACATTTAATAGCTGAAACTCGCCGCATTTCGCCGAAAAACAGTATACAAATGTCACTTTCCTGAGATATCCGTTTCCAAATTTACTGACTATACGGCTGTTGAAAGTTTGCCGAACTGAATTGAGTGTAAAAAAAATAAAATAAACATAATTTTGCGATTTTTTCATGAAAAATCTCTGCTTGAATAAAAAATTTAAGAGAACACTTAATTACGCATCTAACGACCTGTTGATCAACAAGATCAATAGAAAAATGCCAGTGTTATTCAATTTTTCTCAACTTAGAAGTTACGCACAGTGAAGTTTTGTAATTATAACCTCCATTACTTTTTTTATTTTTTTTTTTTTAAATTTATGAGACGGTCCTCTTAAGCGCCCATGCAAGCTAACTCATAATTTGGGAAAAATGAATCTGTTATAAATTTTGAGAAAACATGGACATTTCTTTGCAGAAAAGTTAAGCAATTTACAAATTTCTCGTGAAAAAAATCATAAATTAATGTTTTTTTCATTGTCCCAAAACAGCGCGGTATATCAAACAAAAGGGCATAGCGTAGCATATCCTTCACTCAAAAAAAAAGTAAACGTTATGCCTATTGATTTTACACATAGATTTTTGCAATTAACGGAGGCATATAGACACTATTTGCTGGCACATAAGCCTAATGTGTGTATTTACAAGAAATATTAATCTTACATTCATAACTATTAGGCACATAAAACCCCATTCTATAACAATATGCACATATAACTTATGTGTGTGCATACATATGTCGTTTTCGATTGAGAACCTAGAAACTAACCCAGGTTAGTTGCTTCAAACGAACGTTTTTAATGAAACTGAGTTGGGTTCTCGCCAAACAGCGGTGGTGTGAGCGAACCCGAAATATATTTCAGGTTGCAACCCAACCCGGTTTTCAGTTCAGTGGCGCATAACCTAGGTTGGAAACTGGCTTCAAACAAACGGTTTGACAGCAGTTAGGTCCGAAACTGAGTTAGTTTCTGCTTCAAGCGAAAACGACAATAGTTTATACAGTTGACACATAGAAGGTATGTGCGCGCGTGATAACAATAGCATTTCTTCTTCATATGAATTTTAACACTCGGAATACCAAGGTGGTAAAAAGTTACGCGGACTACCAAGGGGATCTAAAAAAATGGGAACGCTTACTTTGACCGGTCATATCTCAGCCGTTACATAATCGATTTCAAATCTGTCTTCACCAATAGAAAGATATGTCTTTTGTGAATACGTCAAATTAAAAAATAAAAGAATAGAGTTGTCTACCGTAAGTTACAGTAAAAAGAGTATAACAAAGTCAGTGAGCAAAAAAAATGGGAACGCTTCTTTGACTTGCCATATCTTAGCTGTTTGCTCACCAATTTTAATTCTTTCTTCACCATTGGATAGGTAAATCTTTTATAAAAACAGTGAACAAAGAATGATGGAAATCAAATTTGTGTATCTGAAGTAATTGTAAAAACAGTAATTGAGAGTCAGTACAGACGAAATGACTTTTTCTGTTCAAACAATCGTATCACGACCGTTTGTCAACCAATTTCAATTTTCCTTACGCCAATGCAATCCTTAGAGCTTCTAGACTTGTAATATATGCAATAAATAGTAGATTTTCAAAAATTACTATACTTTTTCGAGTTTTTAGGAGATAGGATTTTTACAATGTACGTAGCATACGGTTGATTGAAATTCTTTGCGACTTGTTAGATTTACTGTTTGAAAATTACCTGTTTACTCAATAGTTCTACATATTATACATGGATATTATTATATCAAAATGATTGCACGAACGTGGAGAAGCACATTATTATATGTAAGTTACTAAATAATAGAGTGTGTTAGGACGATTCAGTAAATACGAAGAAGTTCAGAATTTTAAAATATTCGTTATATAACTTTAAATTTGAAGCGATGACCTATACATTTTAATACACCAGTCGATTGTAATTGATGGCGGCTACAATTTCTGAAAAAACACATTTTTATATTTTCTCAAAAAATAGCCAAAAGTACGTAGAAGTACAGAAATTCCATTTAGTTGGCAAACAACGTCGAGTTCAAAGTGATGGCCTATACCTTTTATATACCAATCGATTATAATTGATTTTGGTTACAATTTCTGGAAGAACGATTTTTATATTTTCTCAAGAATAGACAAAAGTGCGTAGAACTACAGTAATTTCATTTAGTTGACAAATAACTTCAAGTATTTAAAGCTATCACCTATGCAATTTGTACACCAATCGATTGTAATTGATTTTGGCTACAATTTCTGAAAGAACATATTTTCATATTTTCTAAAAAAATCGCCAAAACTACGTATAAGCACAGAAATTTCATTTAGTGGGTAAATAACGTCGAATTTTAAGGGATGATTTTTACTTTTTTATACACCAATCGATTGTAATTAATGGTGGCTACAATTTCTGAAAGGGCACATTTTTTTTTAAAATAGACAAAATACGTAGAAGTACGGAAATTTGATTTAGTTGGCAAGTAAGGTCAAAGTCAAAGTGATGACTACACTTTTATATATATACCAATCGATTGTAATTGATTTCGGCTACAATTGTTGCAAGATAAACTTTTTATATTTTCTTAAAGAAACGACAAAAATACGTAGAAGTACAGAAATTTCGTTTGATTGACAAATAACTGCAAATTAAAAGGGATGACCTACACTATTTATACACCAATCTATTGTAATTGATAGCGGCTACAATTTCTGATAGAACAATTGTTTATATTTTCTCAAAAATTAGCCAAAAATACGTAGAAGTACGGAAATTTGTAGTTATGTGCCAATCAGACGAAATTTCTGTACTTCTACGTATTTTTGTCGTTTTTTGGGAAAATATGAAAAGTTTATCTTGCAACAATTGTAGCCGAAATCAATTACAATCGATTGGTATATATAAATGTGTAGTCATCACTTTGAATTTGACCTTATTTGCCAACTACATCAAATTTCCGTACTTCTACGTATATTGTCTATTTTTTGAGAAAATATAAAAATGTGTTCTTTCAAAAATTGTAGCCGCCATCAATTACAATCGATTGGTGTATAAAAAAGTATAAATCATCCCTTAGAATTCGTCGTTATTTGCCCACTAAATGAAATTTCTGTACTTGTACGTATTTTTGGCTATTTTTTTAGAATATATAAAAAATTGTTCTTTAAGAAATTTTAGCCAAAATCAATTACAATCGATTGGTGTATAAATGGAATAGGTGATAGCTTTGAATACTTGAAGCTATTTGTCAACTAAATGAAATTACTGTAGTTCTACGTACTTTTGTCTATTTTTTGAGAAAATATAAAAATTGTTCTTCCAGAAATTGTAACCAAAATCAATTATAATCGATTGGTATATAAAAAGGTATAGGCCATCGCTTTTAATTCGACGTTTTTTTGCCAACTAAATGGAATTTCTGTACTTCTACGTACTTTTGGCTATTTTTTGAGAAAATATAAAAATGTGTTTTCTCAGAAATTTTAGCCGCCATCAATTACAATCGACTGGTGTATTAAAATGTATAGGTCATCGCTTCAAATTTAAAGTTATATGACGAATATTTTAAAATTCTGAGCTTCTTCGTATTTACTGAATCGTCCTAACACACTCTATTATTTAGTAACTTACATACAATAATGTGCTTCTCCACGTTCGTGCAATCATTTTGATATAATAATATCCATGTATAATATGTAGAACTATTGAGTAAACAGGTAATTTTCAAACAGTAAAACTAACAAGTCGCAAAGAATTTCAATCAACCGTATGCTACGTACATTGTAAAAATCCTATCTCCTAAAAACTCAAAAAGTATAGTAATTTTTGAAAATCTACTATTTATTGCATATATTACAAGTCTAGAAGCTCTAAGGATTGCATTGGTGTAAGGAAAATTGAAATTGGTTGACAAACGGTCGTGATACGATTGTTTGAACAGAAAAACTCATTTCGTCTGTACTGACTTTCAATTACTGTTTTTACAATTACTTCAGATACACAAATTTGTTTTCCATCATTCTTTGTTCACTGTTTTTATAAAAGATTTACCTATCCAATGGTGAAGAAAGAATTAAAATTGGTGAGCAAACAGCTAAGATATGGCAAGTCAAAGAAGCGTTCCCATTTTTTTCTCACTGACTTTGTTATACTCTTTTTACTGTAACTTACGGTAGACAACTCTATTCTTCTATTTTTTAATTTGACGTATTCACAAAAGACATATCTTTCTATTGGTGAAGACAGATTTAAAATCGATTATGTAACGGCTGAGATATGACCGGTCAAAGTAAGCGTTCCCATTTTTTTTACCCCCTTGGTATTCCGAGTGTTAAGCGGTTTGAAGCAAATAGAATTAACGTTTGGATTTTTTCAGTGTTGGAATGGTCCACTTTTAGGAGTGTTTTTATTGTTTTTATTGTCAAAAATTCTAATTTTGAAGATATAATAAATTGTTTAACTGTGGTTTTGTTTTTTAACTGACAAAACCTGCAGTTGTTCTAGATAACTAGAAAAGTTGTTTCAAGTTTTTTTAACTTTTTACGCCTTCGACATACAACAAATTACAATTTTTTATCGAATGTTTTGGGTTCAGTATATATGGCAACGCTGCTGGTAACTCACCATCGCCAACCAAGTCGTCAGTTTCGTGTCGGTCGTTCATTTCGCCGGATGTAGTTCGAAAGGTTTTGAATAAAAATTGCAAAATTTTGAAAGAATTCGCTACAGATTTGCTAAAAGTGAAACGTGCAAATTCACCCGACAGAGCAATAGTACCGGTGCGCGTTTGATCGGCATCGCGGTCATCCTCGGTTTCATATGAATATGCTGTTGGAATACGGTCGCGTATTACGCTTCGGCCATTTTGCAGCCAATGGTGAAAATTCGATGTTTTCTAACGGTTTCGTGTGTGTTCGTGGCTTTCTGTTTGGGTTCTGTCGCGGAAAATTCGATGTTTTCTAACGGGTTCGTGTGTGTTGTGTGGCTTTGTTTCGATTCTGTCGTGGAAACGCGACACGTCGCCGATTTAAGAATGGGTGTTGCGCACTCACTTTATTGAGTGAAGATGAAAGCTGTTATGCGATGCAAAGATGCCCCATGTGCAAGGGTGTTTTTTTCCCTAAATCTGATATTGGAAATAATGAAAGTGTTAATTCTGGTAATTGGCAATGTATTCAGTGATGTATTATTTCTAGTGCCATTTGAAAAATAAAATGATGTTAAGTGATGAAAAATGTTCGAAGTTCATTGTATTGGAATAAGCTAGATGTTGAGAATAATGAAAATGTTTGGCGCTTTTCATGCCACTTCAGAGTGTGAAAAAGGTGCATGTTTATAGCGGATCATCTGAAATTCTTCGGTGCGCTTATGCCTTGGATTATAATATGCTGCGATGTATTTATCCATTCATGTTTTTAGTGTCATTTGAAAAATATATATTATTTTAGTGATTTCAGTAAAGTTATGTGCTGTGATTAATCTTACGTAATCGAAGGCAAGTCACTTAAGCGTTCATCAGCTACCTCTTGACCATTCACAGCATCGGTACGTTATGTAAGGTAAGTGTTTTTATTATTTGTTATTGGTAATTATTTGACAGGATTGCATAGGGTATTTTTATTTTGATTTTGCGAGTCCGCAATTCGAGACAATTTACGACCCCGAAAACTTCCCAGGGAAGAATTTTTCCCAGAAGAACAACGAAGAGAAGAAAACATCTGTTTCGGCTACCGAACTGGCCATCCGACGATAATTTCTCTCGCTCTCTATCCATACACACCTAGCTATACAGTGTTCAAACAGGTACAGAAAAAATGAAAATGAAACAAAATTTCTGAAATTCTTTCCTCTCCAGTTCCCCGCCGCGGTAACGTAAACTTGGAAAGCGGAAGTAAATTGACCACTCATTAACCGCTTTCAAGTGAAATTAACAACTAGCACCCCGGGACCATCACCGGCGATCGCCACTGTTCTGCTCCTATCGTAAATTGCTGGATGATGGATAATGATGAAGCAACGAAAGTAAAATCGGAAAATGCCAAGAATATGTGGAAACCGCCGAAAGAAGTCAAAAGATTGGATTCTTGACGCCGGACGGATCGAAATCAAGTGTGGCGCCAGGAATCACCAGAACCCGTTGATGATACCGACCGATCCGAGCCGATCAATCGACATGACCGACAGTAGTCGGCAACTCGCCCCTGAGTGAGTGAGGCAGGTTATGCAAATTGAGGAAAAACAGCTTTTTCCGATATAATGGCAATCGATCCCGGCGCTGGCCTGCTGGTTTGCAGTGGAATGTTCAATACGACTCTGTCGGATAAGTTCGGAAATTGTACTCATGCTGGAGGTGGTAGTAAAGTGATAACGCACCCAGAACTAATAACCGGGCATCAGGCAGCAGCAACAAGTTTCCAGTTTTTGAAGCTGAAAAAGAAATGAGAGCTCTCCGGAGGATGATTTCCCTCTAATTTAGCCATTATTGGTGCATTTCCTTCCTCCGAGTACACACCGAAAGTACTGGAGGGTAGAAATAGACAAATTCAAACCCAGCGTCAATTGGTTGTGGTTGTGGAATACACAAAAGAACGTTTTAAAAGATATTTGAAGTAGGAAAAAATCGAATCTAACCGGCTGACTGACCGACTTTGGACCGGTCATGAGAATATAAAAAATTGCAGTTTTGTTATTCCGGCGCCAAAGCTCTGGAAGCCGGAGAAAGCAAGAAAATTGGTTCGAATTGAAGATAATGATGAGAATTTTCGATCGAAGAAAAAGGTTTTTTACGCACAAATGGTACTGGGCTTTGGAGCACTTGTCGGTCGGTTCGGGACACAGAAGCTGTTTCACGAAAATGTGAATCTAATTGATCATCAGGTGCTGGTATGTTTTATGGGGAAGCCTTTAGGATCGTAGATTTGCTTCAGATTCACTTGCAGGAATGCGGTTGCCGATTGATAATTTAGTCAACGAACTGAAACAACCATCGAAGTAGAGTTTACGATACATGTACCGACTATACTCGGAGGAGTCCAAATTACCCGATCAGCTACTGTAACTCCGCACAGTATTGTCTGTGGTTTTGCGTAAGCGATTTACCGCTGCTCATCTCATCTCGACCCCGACCAAAGGAGAGATATTATGATGACGGCTTATTAGTTTGTTTGCTTTAGCTGACCCGCAAAAGTTATCTCCTTTCTCGTGGTTCCGCAGCCCGCGGTTCAGGCATTGGCGCCACTCTGTTAATAACAATCACAATTTCTGTACGCTCAGGTTGTTTGCTTTAATTTATTTCTATAATGTGAATCATTACCCGGGTCAGTAGAAAAAAAACTCAAAACAAAAACTGTACCAGCACATTAGTGTGGTATGTACAAAGTTGAATCAGTGCCCCGACCGATGGAACGGAGACTGCGGTCAGTCGGTGTTGGTTAGTGTTTTTTCGCCTTTTTCCCAGTCGGTGGCGCTAGACCGCTATCGAACTCGGACATGTTAAGCACTCGCGAAGCTCGAGCATACCCGGCAAGATCCTTGTGGCGATGGCCAGCCTCGAACACACGACGATGATTACCGGGCACATCGGTTGCGGTGACTGTTGTCGGGCGCTTTTTCGGGTTCATCTTTGTACGGTTTGGTTTGTTGATGCTGCAAAAAATAAAAACGATTTTTAATTTTTGAATCTAGATGTTGACTTACTGAACCGTACCCTTTATGGGGACGACCTCCACCTCCATTTCGTCGTTGAAATTTGCCACCTTCGGTCCCCTCGTCACCACGGGGGCCGGTATGTTGTCGGACCAGCTGCTTCGGTGGATCCCGCAGACCCAAACACTTGGCGTAGTGGCCCATGTTAACTGCTTTGATGGCGAAAATCCGCCGTAGTTCCTTCGGGAAGTTGGAATAGTACCGCACCCAGGAAACGAAGGCTGAAAATCAACAAGAAAAAAAAACGCAATATTAAACTCCCATTAGAAACAATTCCTGCCCGGTAATCCCAGCGCAATTGAATTCGTCGAGTACGGGAAGAGGTAGTAGACAAAGCTCTCAAGACCTACCGGCCGGCCAGTCAGCCAGTCAGCCAGCCAGCAGCAGCACCTTTTAGAAGATCGCTAACAATTATTTTGTCATTTGCCTTCGTCGTCGATTCGGGAGACGCGGTTGAAAAAAGCGAGGGGAGAAGATTAATCAAACATTTTCAATTGACGCAAATTTGAATGGGAAATTGTTGTGTGAGCAATCTAGCACACTCCTCTCGAGTAGCGCGGCCCGGATCGGGTGCTTAATGGGATTTGAAATAGTGATTGTGTTGTTCGACGTTGGTGAGGCTGCTACGCGTGAAGGGACTCTCAGCACAGGCAACAATAATTAATGGAAGTTACTTTTAATGAAGGGAAATATTTTCCACTTTGGCACCATCGGAACTTGGATTCTGCGTGTGAGCACAGGAGGTAGGTGATGGGCCGGAATCGATAAATCGTCGTCATCGTCTCGGGTTGGCGGTGCGGTCTTTTTCAAGTGGTAATTGAATTCTTGCGGGATGGGGTTTCTTCTTTTGCGTGTGTACCGCGTACATTGCACGGTTTCCTGAGATTCCAACATTCGAGAGGTCATATATCAAACGGGTGAGAGAACGGGAGTTTGCTTCTTAGGGAACCAAACGATCCTAATGGATGGTTAATGACTGTGAATGGCTTCTGACCGGAGATGATGACGACGATGGGCAGAGGGAAATGTAGATTTGTGGTTTTATGAAACAATGTTAAGTTTGAGAGGTGGACTGGTGCTCGGTTCGTGTACTCGGCAAGTGAGCTTAGCATATTGTTCTAGCTGCCGTGGGAAATACATTTGAAGCGTTGAAATATCTCATGAGAAAAATTGTCAAAATTTGGTATTAACTCTAAAAACGGCTCTGACATGTCAAATAAATAATTTAATATGCAGGGGAAATACGTATTGTTTGGTCTGAGTAGGAATAATGGGTGACGTGTTTTGTTATCAACTAATTAGTGATCTTAGATTAAATCGGACATTTTTTGTTAAGGTGGGACAGGTTCGTGCTGGGCCTGTGCCTTTGGTATTGCATGGCCCATTACTTACAAGTTAATTGATCATTTCGCTTGGGTGGGGATTAGGGTGTCGCACAATGACATGTTAAAAAGTCATCAGGCTCACTTCTTAAATGAAAGGTTAGCGTATTGGGACCACTTACTTTTTCGGAGTGAATTCGCCTAAAGCGTAAGTGGCCCCTACTGGTGACGACGCTTGTTATTTAAAAAAAATTGGACTATTTTGGATAAAATTTCATGCCTGTTGCAGGGCTCCGGAACTGTTAGATTGTTTTCGATTTTTTTTGTATTTTTCTGGAAATGCAAATGGAGAAGTTCGGCGAGTTAGTTCGTACAATTGTTGGATTATAAGAGCGGCAAAGCCATTAAAACATAGTTAAAATGCAATCATTTGTGTTTTTCGATAGTTTTTATTCAAAACTGGGTATCTGCAAAAATTTAGGAGTATAGGAAACACTTCAAAGAGTTGAACCGAAAAAGGATGGTGAAGTTTTTTGTATAACCTTTGGCATTTAAGTTAGAGCGAGTAAAGGCGCGATAACCTAGGCTCATTAGCCAGGACAGGGCTAAATACCTCTGCCCCATCCCAGGAGCTCAGGACCATAAGAGTGAAATTAACCCTCTTAGCCAAGTCACTCCCTACGATTTATCGAACGCCCATCAAATTGAAACGGTCGGTACGGTTGTCCACGTTTCTTCCCTTTTCAAGGTTCAAAATGATTTGTTGATTAAATTCTTCCCATTAAATGAATAATTTGATTGTCGTATAATTTTGAATCATCTTTATTTTGAATGCTGCACAGTTGGCCTGGCAGCTTTAATGATTGTATATGTGCCACAAACATTAATACTAACAAGAAAAATTGCAGGCAAACGTCTGCAGTTTTCTAGGGTCCCTACATGTATTGGCTGTGTATGTGTAGACTAGACTAGATAACCTTTGTCATTTAAGTTAAGATTTTTTGCATAACCTTTGACATTTCTAGCTATTCATCAATAAGCCACTGTACACAGTATATTTCTGCTTTGTTCAGCGTGATTGGTTAGCAACTGGTACTTGTGGAATTTAAAATGCAGGGAAAATACGTATTGTTTAGTCTGAGTTGGACGATGGCTAAACAACACGTATTAGTGATTTCAGCTCAAAACCGGCCCTTTTTATTGAGATGGTACGGGGGTACTGCTGGGCCTGTGACCTTCGTATGGCATGTTCAATTCTGCTTGATATGTGTTCCTATTTACAAGAGAATTTAATTTAAGCCAAATCAATATTAATAACACCTTCTCTTTCTTTTGTTATATTTACAACCCGACATAAGAGGAAGTAGCGGCTAAAAGGACGAAAAGCTACATCTCAAACAAAAGCACATGAAGAATTAAGCAACGAGCAAGGAAACAGCACACTGAGAAATCTTTTAGTTATTACCTTATTTATAAATTATATACATAACTACGGCACTAATCACTATAAGTACAATTTTTCTAGTTCTGTTCCAGCAAACCAAAACCATGAGCGTTGAAGAAGGCAGACTATCGAGTATTCTACTTGTTTGAGATAAGAAATCCGCGTTCTGGAGGCACAGTAGAAAACGGAGAAAGACGCAGACGCATGAACCACGAGCTGCACCAAGTTTACAAACATGGTGACATTGGAAGGCTGATATTTAGTGCGAATGCCAGAAATTATGGTCAGCAGAGAATCTTGAAGAGATCGTCAACTTCGCATTTGCTGATTGTGTGCAAGCGATAAGATATGCGTGCAACGAGCGTTCAAGGAGACTGGATACCCAAGACCGAGGGGGAACCTAGAAATCCAAAATACATTTGGTCATAATTCGGAGTACCGGAATTATTCGACCGCGATGATAATGATCTCAGTACTGGGGCATTTGCGGATTTTCGGGAACCAGATGAAATGATCCTGCTCATTCCTATTGAGCATGAAAATGGGCGAGTTCCTGAATTTAAAACATTCAAACGTGTCCAAACATCGAAAGGTGTACGGCTATGAGGGGGACCGTTCAAGGATCCAAAGGCCCTTCCTCGGTCTTCCGCTTACTATAGTGTCAGTTTTATTTCCTCAAAAGCAATACTTCGTGATATTCTAAGATGTAGCTAAGCATCAATTTCCAGCTTGGAAAATAATATTAGAATTTCTTGGATTAAAATTCAAGTGTGGAATTTGACCTTCTATTTCGCAGCCAATTCTTTGTGTACAGGACAATTGCAAAGCTACGACCCTACAGATTATCCAGAATCCTTCCTGGCAGAGGCTCGGGCATGCGACGAGTGGCTTGTGAAACCAGCTCCTTACGGTTTGACCAGCCATTCAAGGTAGCTTAAAAGCTGCCACTAGAAATACAGCGGTAACGTTCTAGAGGTTGTGGAACGACTGGTTCGAGGACGAGTACCAACTATCAATTACTGGACGAGAAGCCGTAGCTCGGTGATCAATCCTACAACAGTTAATTGTCCAAGCGTGGAACGAAACAAGCAAAAATAAACAATGTAAACCCGTCTTTTCCTAGGAAAGAAGATCTGCCTGGAGGAGTCGGAAGACATGGGAGTTGGTGTATCGTTTTCAAGAGACGCGTAAGTCCTACAAGAAGTTGAGCGACTCGCGAAATGGCTTTGAGTCGCAAGCCGAGTTGTAATTGAAAAATGGAAGAAGAGCTACACTACAATGGATGGAATGTAATGCTGTGTAATGAACCGTTCGAATCTCGTCGGGAAATTAGACAAGGTGATGCTCTATCCGGCTTGCTTTTCAATATCGAGCTAGAATGTGTAAAGCTGGGCACGATATTCAATTCATGATATTGATGTAGCCAACAGAAACTGTGAGACGATGGCAAACTTGTACAGCTCGACTGAAGTGTGAGGCACATCCGGATTGGCTCAATGATAAATGTGTCCAAAACCAAATACATATTGACGAGCGAAACCGAGTGTGATAGCAATTTCCTTCGAAAGGTTTAAGGTAGTTGAGGAGTTTGTCTAGTTAGAATCGTCGGCGACAGCGGACTATATCACCAACCGTGTCATCAGAAGGTGTATCATCGCTGGAAGTCAGAACCTCTGCTCAACTCGCATAGCGCAGATGCACAAAAAATTGCTCCATTACAGGTATTAGTGGAGCAAGCGAATAATTTACCCATCGTTTGTTCTTTATTCAGTGCACAAACACGTTGCCTTTATCTACTGTGTGAAATTGCGATGAGTATCGACGTACAACAAAAGAAATTACCGTTGCGGATTAACTGTTGTTATTGACTTTTCAAAATGTCCCGTAAGACCAGCTATTCGGGAAGTGGAACAATTATTAAAAGTGCAGATGGAACTAAATCTGGCAGAAGTTGAACACCCTTCGACTGCATCATATTTCACATCAAATGCCAATTATGTTCAAGGATATTACCCAAGCAGAGTCATTCGTTTCGCGGTACAATATGTAGCACACCGCTGAATGTGGCAACGCTTAAATCAGTATCACCGTATGTATTGACAATGAATCTACAGAAGTTCACCTATATGACTTACCCCCGCGTATCCCTGACATTAAAAAATAAATTAAATGCATGTCAAGATACGAAGAAGCTAATTTCGTCACAGCTGATACTTGGAGGAACTTTTTTCCGGGTGTTTCAAATGGTGTTCGTGTGGTGAGAATGTGTCCAACCAAACCAATCCCTTCATGCGTGACCATTATATGCAGATCAACCGAAAATGGGACTTAAATCTGTAAGTAGGGGTTTGCCCACTACTCGGGTTCTTATTTGCCCGGCGTACCCTTCGTTTCAGGGCGGCCTAGGTGCTTCTACAGAATTTCGGATTTTCGTCACAACAAAAAAAAGGTAAACTAAACAAATAAATTAACAAATTTACCGACTTTTATTTCCTCCTAATACTCTCCACTGCTGCTGTTGCCGTTGAGCTGCTACTGCTGGGCGGAAAGGTGGGCGGTCTCGTCCGACCGGCCGGGACAGCAACGGCCGAGTTCTCCTTGATTACGTTGGCTGCTCCGGCAGCGGTCCTTGTCTTTTAGCTAGGGAGGTGAGCTTGGCTCCTTTGTTGGAACCTCCCTAGCGACGGTGGTGATGAATCACCGGATTCTTTGCTCGCCGCAAAGAATCCCGGAAGACACCGCAGTGTTCTTCCCAGGGGGAGCCTTTGTCCACCCTGCTTCACCCTCCTTGGCTATTAGCTGGGAAGGAGAGCAAAGCTCGTTCGGCTTATCCTTCCCAGCGAGGGCGGATTGGTGCGTCTGGATCCTTTGCGGTTAGCCGGGGAAGCGAAAATTCCTTGATGATTAGCTTCCCCCGACGGCGATCCAGCACCACAAAATAAACAAGCGCACAAACCACGGGCCGGCACTTTACGACGGATAACTTTCCGTCACACACGCGCACTTCGCACTACGGCTATTGTGGCTGGAAACTGTCCCGAACTAAGAAATACGGTTTTTCGAACGTCTGTTCGTGGCTGTGGTCCGTCACTATCTGCCTTTTCACGATGGCCGCCTTCCGCACTCGACCAAAACAAGCACCAAAAAAACGCACCGCCGCATAGCTGTCATCGCTACAGCACAGCATAGTCAGACCACTTTTGCAGCGAAAGGAGAGCGGTAACCTAACTAAACCCTATGCTATTTATTTACAAATACACAACAAAAATTACTACACCTATCTGGACTAATAACAACGTTCATGGACTATTATTTAAACGAAATTTACATCAAAAACATGAACGAGCATAATGAGCAGCGGTGAGTTATGTTGCAATAACAATACACTCTACGGAGAGAGTACGCACAAATAGGTATATTTCCACCCAGCGCTAAATTGTTACCCTGACGGGTTACAAATCAGAGAACGCTAGTCACGTGTCCCACGTACCCATTCTGCAATGAAACACTACACCACGGGAAACTACACAGATGCAGCTAAGATGCAGCCCGCTTACTACACAATCATCTTGTGCGAAATCTCAAAAGACTGCAAACCCCAACAAGAAAGAAGATCTCAACACGCAGCAGTAAACTGCGTCAATAAGACCTAACGACGGTAGCGAGACGTAATTTTCTTTTGTTCATTTTGTAAAAATACAAGATCCACGGCTCAGTTATGCTAATGCTTTGAGCCGCGTCAAATGAACAAAAAAATCGCTGAAAGTCGTGCTTACTAAGGGCTTCATGAAACGCTTGGATCCAAACAACTTCATCCTCGTACGACGTGTACTATGCACGAATCGTTTTTTAGACCTCGACGGTCGCGATAGGTGAACAGGATGCTTTAGAAGGATCTGCATGCACTCGGAGTTTTCGACTTTTGCTTTAGTACGCCATCATTGTCATACGAATCCCAATGTCTGTAGAGGGATTAATTAACGATATAGTTAGAGATATTTTATAATAGGGTTTAGCAATTATTTAAGAAGGCAATTTAATTATTCAATCAAAGCAACTATGGTAAAATTTTACTACAATCGAATTAGGCAAACTTAGAATTATGGCTGCACTCTTTCCTCGTCGGATAGCATACCGAAAAAGTTACCCTTAACCAACTCCTCGCGCCTGGCTCCCTCCGGCAAATCCCCTGCTGATTCCCATTGATTCGAAACAGGCTAAATCTGGTTAACGGAGAGCAACACAAAGCACTCCCTCCCCCTGGATATGTCCGTTCCAGTGCGTACTCGATTCTATTCTAGCATTAGCAACAACAGTAACAGCAGGACAGCACGAGCCAATTGTAATTTGATATTAAAATACGTTTCGTTTAAACCACCAATTCCCCTATTAATAGTTGCTGTTCGTCAATCGACAACAAATAGGAAAAAATGGCCAGCAGCAAAATTCACACCTATTGGCCATTGTTTTCAAATGTTCCTATTTCTGGTCTCGTACTTTCTCTATTCATTTGAATTGATCAAATCCAATGAATAGCAGGGTCTAAAATGTTCCTTGCCCGAAGGGCAAAAAACTCCATTAAACGTCCAGTAGCACAATTGGTCCGACATAAAAATAAACCGAAACTAGAAATCATTCACTGAATTATTATCATTACTATATTGTTTGATGATTTCTCGCTTTGGCACTTTCCGCACACCGGGTGGTGGTCCCCCTCCCCCGGGATCTCGCAATTGCTCTTAGATACCGAGCAAACTAATGCACACTTCAACGAGCTAGGATTTTATTGTTGTTTCTGGTGAATTTAATTACTGGCAAAAACATACATAATCGAGACAGAAAAGCGTCCCTACCCATCGTCATCTGTTTGTTTGGTGAATCGACGGTGATGGCAGCTAGAATTTTTACAGAAAAAGAAAAGATAGAAATTTCCCAATATGCGAGGGATATACGCATGCTTGTTCCGTGACGATTATTTTTTTTTCTATAAGAATCTGATTTTTCCTAGAAAAATTCCAACGACCAACATCGCTTTCGACAAGCAAATCTTCCTCTAAATATATGCACGAAGCGCCCCCTGTTTCCACTTCCCTTTTCTCCGTCGATGGTGCGATGATGGTGGTATGACGACACGCAGTCAGTCGGTCGCACCCGACAGCAAGCAAATGGGCATATCTCTTCCAATTAGGGGTGGAAATAAAATTAAGAGTATAATGCATAAAACCAATTGTAACACAAGAGCAATAAAGTATGTACCGGAGCGGGAGATACACCGATGATGCTTTCGGTTTGGGACCGTCGTTGGGCGCTGTGGGAAATTGTGTTGGTATTGAATGGTTCATGGATAACTATAGCGCGTATAGGAGAACTCGATTCGATGCGGATTAGAACCACTTACACCGAAGTGGTTGTTTTGGTAATTACTAGAAGAGAGATGGTTTGTGTGCTTGGGCTGTGCACTTGTTGATAGGTCAGCGAATGAAATCTATAGTTACTCAGAGACTGAATAGTGATATAGTACGATGACACCCATCGTCGAGCCTTCGAATGGCTTGAAATGCTTTTTTGGATCCTTGATTTCTTATGCCCAAAAGGAGATACTTTTCTCCGGATAAAACAGTCCTAGATGCCGTGGGACATTCGGTGGCTGATGAATTGATCTACTACTGTGCTTATGGCACAAAAGGCGACACAATAAGTGTGTTAGTTAAAGTATACATAGTTTTACTATACTGTCAATTATATTTCTGTGTGCTCAGTTTATAAACAAGTTGTTTAGCTTTGCTCTGTCTTTCTGCTCAAAAGATGCCGTGAATGACCTCGCAACACTATCGCATCTACGTATCCGCCCGCACAGTTGAAATCAATGGTGTGCTCACCGAGTTGGGCCTACTGAAGTGTGGGCTGGGTTTTTCCAAGGAAATGTGAAATGTTTTAAAATGTGAAGATAATAAATTGTTAGCAATTGCATTCAGCAAACATCAGAGATCTCTTTCGTTTCGACGCTTCTCTTCCAAAATATTTTCTTCCTGACAAGGTTTGCTTACCTGTCTTTTTATACCGTGATTCATCAACTGTCTTCAATACAAACGATTAACGACATACATGCGAATAAGTCCCCGCATTAACGAAAAAAGCGAAACACCAGGAAACTAGAAAATACGCATCGTTAGAGGTAAAAAGAGGTGAAAGCCAAATAACGCGACGAGGTGCCGTTTCGTTGAAATTCCATCGAAAGAACCATCGATAACATCAATCGATGATACTAAAGAGAACATGGAATTATCAAACCTCTGGATATTCTATTTTGTCAAGAATATTTTCCCATGCTCTGCTCCAGAATGCGTCTTTTTATGATATTGCGAACGATTCATCGGAACGGACGCTGGTTGAAATATTGCAACACAAGTTTTCTAAGGGCTACCCCTTAAGCAACTCGTAGTTCATTGTCATTCCAAAAGCAGGAAAACCAGCCTCCGATTATAACTCGTATTGGCCGATTGCGCAATGACAAGTATCCTGAGACTGTTCGAGGATTCTATTCCAAATGGTTGTTTGTTAGACAGAGAGTAGGGCTTTCGCATGACGACTAGTGACAATATCACTACATAGTATAAAGCTCATGTCTAAAGATCCTCTTTACAATTTTACGTGAATGACATTGATGAATATCTTGTCAATTCATGCACCAACATATTTTTCAAATGCTGTCGATTTGTAAGAACCGTGGTAATTTGTCTACTTGGGTTCTTCTGCCGGGTGAGTTAGTCGCCTGGAAAGTAACTCCGAATATTTTTTATAATAAATTTCAAGAAGCCAACTGCCGCAAAATGTTTACGTCGCAAAACTTAGCTGCAATTCAGTATCGCCGTTTATTGATACTATACAGATATTGCATCGTTACTGACAGCCCACAGATCCATTGAAGCTTTCCTTTTGGTTAAATCTGAAATGCACTGACCGTGTTTCTATATGAAACATGGGAGTCGCTTTGTTCTATCTAGAGCAGCGAGATGGCGGATTTGTTAGCGGTGGTGGACGCCTATGAAGGTGACCCCTATGGAAGATCAATTTACTTCAATGAATTCGCTAGGATCTATCTTCTTGAGTTCTTGTAGCAATAAGAATCTTGGACGATGTGGGTCTGAATTGCATTCGTGACTTGTTTTCATTATACGTTAAATGCGGTTGTGGTGACGGCTATCACGACATCGATCGTGTTGTTTGGTCATGTGGCATGTATTGTGACGTCAGGTCTCAGTTAAAGGATACATGTCTCTCGCATACATCTTTTTATAAGTGAACAATGCACAAAAGTTAGCTCTCTTTTATCTTTTTTTCTGATTCTCAAATGCGCAAGCAGCATTACTACATCTCCTTAGTATCAGCCAACCAGCACGGGTCTTATAACTCATCCAAATTCGGTGTGTTGCCGACAAGCATCGAGATCGTCTGGAAATCTAAGAATCTCGATTCGGGATGCCTTGGCAGGCCGCTGTAATTGCTGTCGTTCCGTTGAGCATAAAGCTGCAAGTTTGTGTGTTTCTGGTATGGTCGCTACACTTTCAATGCTTTAATTGGAAATGTTTTCCAAACATAACCGAACTCCCTCCCAAATAGTAAATTTGAATGTGCATTTCATTCAGTCAATCGATTTCTTTTTTAAAATGCCGAACTGTAATTCTTGATCTTGAAAATGTCGCTCTTTGCTTAAAGTGTCAATTTTCGAATTATTACTACAGCTTAAAATCCTTGAAAAATCTGAGTAGCTGGCTGCCCAGAGGCATTCATACATAATAATGCAATAGGAGCCCCTAATAATAATTTTACTCTTGCTGTGATACATAATGAGATGCAGAGAATTCCTTGGTCTATAGCGGCAACGTGTATCGGACTACCATTTCTTGCTTTCTTAACAGATATGCATTTGGATTCATGATTTGAAATTTAAAATAATTTCAAAGAAATTCACATGAAAGGGTTATCACATAAAAATCTAACCTCTAGTGTAGTGTGATAAATTACAATCCGTCTTGCTTTGTGTTTATCATTTGTTTACTTTTACCTTTTTCCGTTTCGATTTGTACGGCACTGGGAGCTGCTTTCTTACACCGGTAGAAGCAGTCAAATTAAAACATTGTAGAGTTTGCCTTTAAATTGAATTCAGACGGGTAAAATCAATTAGTTGATTGATGGAAATCTCTCGGTAAAGTTCACAGTTTTTTTTTGCCGGATTAGTTTTCACGAGTGGTAGGTTCTGGTACTGGATAGTAGCCATAGTAAGCGTGATCTTTTAGCCACATTGACTGTAATCGTAATGCGTTTATAAATCACATTTGTGCGTGGATCTGTAATGATTTAGAAGCAATGGGGTGACTGGCCCCATCACTTTTTAATGACCATCGCGAATGCTCAAAGATCACTCAATCACTGTATGTTCTGGTCTTTATCCTTCAATTTCATTCTACCGATCATCTCTCTCAATTCCGATACCGTACTTCCCATTCGAATGCAAACAATGGCCCACTTTAGCTTTACATACGTGCGGTTGATTTCAATTGCCGCAAGATTCGGTCATCTACGCGGTTGTTTCTTGGGCCATAAACGCTAAACGTGTGCATGGATGATGTTTTCAGCGGACGCTCCAGACCATTAATTCTAGTGATATAATTTCAGTGATGAAGTGAAATATTTTCTACAATTTTTTGTGTGGAATCAAAATTCGTTAAAGTCGTTAGAACTGTCCATGTTAGTTGTCAATTGGGTAGTTGCCTTTTGGGAACGTTCAGCTGTCGCTAAGCCTAGCTGGTGTCTGTCACCGAATCGGCTCTGGATAGTGGATCGATTGGGAAAACTGTACCAAGTACTTCGTGCTTTGAATGATGCCAATACAGTGCCATAAGTGACAGTACACAATTTCAGAACCCGTAGCGTTTGTGATGGATAAAATATTTAACAGATTCGCAGAAACCGTCGATCTTGCTTCACATAAAGTGCCTGGCGGTATATTTTGGATACGTCTTCAGTAAACGCTATTTCAAAATTCCGGAAGTATAAAACGAAGAAATGCAGATCATTTTGTGCCATGTACCACCCAACCTGTGACACTTAATTTTAGGACAGAGATGACCTGGTAATAGCGTCCAACACGACTCGACACTTCGTGCTTAATCGTGCAGTTTCGTTGTGTTTCGGGTTGTGAACGTGTCACTTTTCTAGAATCAGATACCTACTGGGTACTGGAGCACGGCAGTCGTCCAACTGGTCGTAGTTTTTGTGAAAAGGTGGCTTGACGATGATCGATGAACAAGGGATTGCGCCTATCAATTGCGGCGCTGTTGAACCCTCGAGACTGACGTTAAAATTGGATTCTCTGGACTAAATTTTACCTTGTTACGGACGGTTTACTCTTCGATCTTCTCGTTGGAGCCAAAGTCTCTTCTATGGAAGATTATTCGAAAATTGCTGGAAGCCTTTTGATTTTTGCACTGTAGGGAACTGAAAGTCAGCTTTCCAGGTTGGAGTAACAAATCATTCTTCCAGGATCTGGCACCTGGACTTTAGATATTCGATGGTCTGCGTATACTTGCGGAGTTCACTTTTCTCCAACCTACGTTGTCCCAGCTTCCAGTTGAGCTAGTAAGACATTTTACTTTGATAGTTATCGACAATTCACGCTAGTTTCTAATATCTTTGGTAACTGTTCAGGTTTGATCATACTAAATATGTGCTTGACGAATCTCTATCATCGTTATGGCGATGGATGGTTCTAGCAATGTTGCCCTTCGTCTTTCAAATGTAGTTTGAAACTTGGATCATGATTCAATAGTTACATCGAGTATCAATATCTATACCAATTGTATTTCGTACAAGCAGTCATCCACTACCAATTGCGGAGCTTCAAACCTTTTAAGGAGATTTTATTTTTCTTTTAGCGTCAATCAGCAGCAGCTATGGCCAATCGTCACCGTCAATCGCTATCATTATTCACAAAAGTGTTCGTGCCTCTTGTTCTATGCTGCGTAGCAATAACTCAATGTACACTGGCAAACCAATTCGATACTTACGGGCAGTATGATAACACCGGTTTCGGGCAGTACGATAACAATGGTTTCGGGCAGTACGATAACACCGGTTTCGGGCAGTATGATAACACCGGTTTCGGGCAGTACGGTGACACTGGTTTCGGGCACTACGATAACACTGGTTTCGGGCAGTACGGTGACACTGGTTTCGGGCACTACGATAATACTGGTTTCGGGCAGTACGGTGACACTGGTTTCGGGCAGCACGATGACACTGGTTTCGGGCAGAACGACGACACTGATTTCGAGGAGTACGATGAGAATGGCTTGGGAAATCGTATTGGGAATCAAGATCCAACATGTGAACAAATCCGCGCAGATAAACGACGACGAAGACCTCTTGGGATACTGAGATGGGGCTGAAGTTCACACCTAACGGATGTCGTAGGTTAGCCTCGTTTGTACTGAATTGGTGAAAGGTTTGTGTTTATCCAAAAATGAGGTTAATAAAATCTTGAATGTTCTTACCTTTTACTCTTATTTCACTGTTCAAAAATCTGTCTTTGATCACTTGGATGTGGCAGTTTTTAGATCATGTTCTGATTTCTTTCACAGTTTATTGGACCCCAGTGAATTAACCTAAATACGGCGCCGGTGGTTGAGCGTTAAGCGTGACGGTTCCTACCTCTGGGTTCGATGTCGTTCGGATTTTAGAGGTGAAACATCTCTGTCCACGTGTCTGCGTTCGGAAGGGAAATAAACTTATTTTCGGTCCAATATGTCGACGAGCCGATGACTTGGATTCAGTTGGTGCTTGCTACAAGCATTAGGGTCGTACACTGCGAATTGTAGTCTTTGTAGTCGTTCTAGAGGATACACGTCAATTTCTATTCTACCGGTAACTATCAGCTGCTTTGTTCAGTCAATACCACGTCGGCAAATGGACAGTTTACAAAAAAATATTTCTACTCTGTGCCCTGTGGTGCGTAGCAATTAGCCAGTGCACACTGACAAACAAATTTGAAACAGAAGAACTGCGTGGGTACGGTGGTATCATGAGACAATTTCTTATTTCTGAAGTTTGCAGTGTTATGTAGCTATCTCAAGGAGGAACGTCAACGTCCACCTAAACATACATGTAATAAATTGAAAGGTCGTCCAGTAGGAGTACCATTTGATAGTGTTTACAGAAACAATAAATGATTAGTCAAGTTCTCTTTTCTGTCGCAGTTTGTTAGATCCCAGTGCCGCAAATTTCATACTCCAGTGGGTTTGGGTTCAATTCCATTCGAGGTTTGTTGGGATATCTACGGCGTTGATTTCCTGATATCGATAGTACGTGCGGACAGAGGACGGCTGAAAATAACCAAGATTGAAAGGAGGTCTAGTTTTGGTTGTCACAAATTGTCTCTGCCAATTTTAGTCCCTCATTGGCAATAAACACCTTAAGTTGCGATAATTGAAACAAAATCAAATAAATGAATGACAAGATGTGTACGCATTCGATTCCAATCCGACAGTAGTGACAATAACTCAGCAAATTTCGACCGACCCTGCAACCGTACAGCAAAGCTTATTATCCACGTATCCGTGCAGTGAGTAGCCCGTACCACGTTGCACTGAGAAAAGCCACTCCCGATACGAGCACAGCACCTAGGAAACCCCGCTGATAAATAATGTCAATTAAATCTAGTCATTGCTTTTTGGGTCGCTCCTGACTACTGTTCAATGCGCACGATATAGGCCTACAATTAAGGACGAATAATTTCCCGTCGTCCTAGACCAGACTACTCATATCGCAAAGTAGTGCTAGATGCCCACTGAAACGAAGAGGACAATCTAATTTTCGGAACGGGAGGTGTTATTGCTCTCCCTCCAAATTAGATGAAATAAAATTTGATTCGTCCGCTGAGCTAAGGTTCATTAAACTTTACGATGTACAACACTCACCTTTGCAGGCTCGACTGAAGAGCTCTTTCTCCGCTGCCACCAGCTTCTCGAAGCGATGCTGCAATTCGATGGCTGCCTGTTCCTTGTTTTTGTTTTTCCGCGCAGCCGTACCATTCAATAGCTGTCCAATCCGGCTGAAAATAGGATCCACCCGCTCCTCCAGCAGCTTGATTTGCTTGCCCGCGAGATATTTAACGAATTCAATCTCGGCTGGTTCCACAAACAGTACGGCCTTTCCGCTCTGTCCGGCCCGGGCCGTTCGGCCTACCCGGTGCACATAGTCAGCAAGGATTTGCGGTGCCTGGTACTGAACAACTAAATCCACGCTCGGTACGTCGATCCCCCGGGCGGCTACATCCGTGCAGAGAAGCACGGCTGATTTGGAGCTGCGAAATTCTCTGAAAACGGAGCTGCGCTCGATTTGAGTCATCTTTCCGTGTAGTTTCAGGAAGCTAACATTCGGCAGCAGTATCGTTTCGGTTGAGTCTGTTTCTGATTCGGAATCGGATTCACTCATATTTTCCTCGTCTTCATCCGAACTGTTTTCATTATCCGAATCTAACTTTTTCTGCGTCAGAACCTCCACCATAACGTCGTAGTGAAAATCCACCAAATCCTGTGTCGCCATAAAAACCAGTGCTTTTTTAACCTTCCGATTCAGCTCGTAAGCAAGCAATCCACTTAGACTAACCAGTCGTAATTTTGGTGGAACCACAAGATAACTCTGTCGAACTGTAGCTGGAATCGTTATCCGTTCTTCCATATCTTCTACCCGTAAACTATCGAATTGTCGTTCCACTGCAATATCGCTCGTATCCACACAAGCCGGATTGACCAGTGTCAACCCTGCCAGTTCTTTAACCGAATGGGTCAAAGTAGCAGACAAAAGCACCGTTTGAATACCACATTCATCCACCGCCCGATTTCCCTTAATCGATTCCACAATCTGTTTAACATCCTTCTCATACCCAAGTTCCAGCAACCGATCTGCTTCATCCAAAATCAAATACCGCACCGAATCCAACTTCATCGATTCCGTATTCTTAATATGATCGCAAAACCGTCCCGGCGTTCCAATCAAAATATTCAACCCTGCCCGCAGTCTAGCCTTTTCCGCCTTTCGCTTCTCGCCCCCGCACAAATACCCGGAAACGATCCAGGTAAATGGCTTCAACAGCTTCAAAAACAGCTCGTACGTCTGCAGAGCCAATTCCCGGGTAGGAACCACCACCACGGCCAGTATTCCATCCGTTCGGGAAATCTTTACCGCCTGTGAGTGTAGTTTCTCTACCAACGGTAGCGCGTAGGCCAACGTTTTTCCGGAACCTGTCTGGGCACGGATTAGAACGTCTCGTCCCTCCAGGATCTTCGGAATGGACATACTTTGGACGACGGTTAGCTTCTGATAGCCGAGCAAATCGGCGACGTTCTTTTTCGAGTGGGCATGAATGTCGAGCGATTGGATGGACGCATCACTGAACACTTTCTCCGTTAGTGGGTGCACATCCGGCAGGTCCACCTTGGGCATTTGATTTTTCAGCCGGTCGAACATGTTTGATTTTCGGTTTGTTTTTATCTTTTTGAACTCTTCACTCATTAGGAATTTGGGGTCCTTCTCTGCTGATTGTTCCGGTTTTTGTTTCACCTTCGGTGATTTGTCCGGGGGTTTACTGGAGCTTGATTTTGGTTTGACTGATTCCGGTACTTTTTTCGGTGTGAATTTGTTTGGTTGTTGCTCCGGTTGAGTTTTCTGTTTCTTGGCGGCATCGGTATTGGAAACGGGCAGAACACGCTTCCGAGCCACGATTGCCTTTATCGGTTGAGTTTTGCTGAAAACCATATTGAATTTTCCTCCGACGTCCGCACCAACCGATTTATTTTTCTTCTAAAAAGAATGCGTGTTTGATCACCGTAATTTGCACCATATAACAAGTCACTTACCTTTTCCACCTTCGGTTCATCATCGGTGATGAAGTTGCTTAACATTAAATCCATTTTATTATGTTTAATTGATAGAATTTATCGAAATGAAATAGAACTAAACACTTTTAGTAGGCAGAACAACGTGTACACAACTCGCCCGGCTGCCGCACACAGAAGGAATCAAAACAAACGCACGTGCCGTTTGGCGAACGAAAAGAGAAACGTCAAAAATTCCATCGCATTCGATGGTAGCCCCTGTGGCTGTGAGTGCGTGTGCTTGAAATGCGGAGTGAGGACTGCTCGATTTGAATGTGAAGGATGCAATGAAGTTCGAGTAGTTTGTAAAATTAAATGTGGAATAAATTTAAGTTAATAATCCCTGGGCTTGGGTGATGAGCCTAATGGGCGCGTACTCTTGCTTGGTCGATAAGAGTGGGAGATCCGAGCGAGTGCTGGTTCATTGACCTCTGAATCTCATGACTAATAATGTTTTGGCGGGCGGCTGATATGGATGTTTCTACTTTCAAATGGGGGAACATGTTGGTTCGGTTGTTCGGGGACTCATTTGATCTTGAGCATAGTGATCGAGTCATTCGATTCGGATCGATGGACTGTCATCTATAAGAGATGATCAGACTGAAGGTGGGTGTTTTTATCTCTTAAATCGCTCTGTCGCTCTGGCTCGTGAAGATGGCGAGTAACACTCGTTTATAACGAATCGGATTCGCTGTTTTCAGAAACAGAGATGACAATCTCTTATGGATGGAACCTTCTCTTAAACATACTGTTCAGCCACTAGTTAATGCTCAACTAGATCAACTTAATACACTGAAACACGTAGTTTTTGAAGAAATCCAATCCACGTGAACCACATCACCAAACACCTAAAAGTAGTTTAGATGCATGTAATATCTATTTCTGTGTTATCTATTATCTTATCTATTCTATTATCTATTAATATCTATTTCTTTATCCCTCTCGCAGGAGGATTGACGGTATTGTAAACATCAAGCCACAATAGACTAAATAGAATTATCTAAATATAAGGACCCTTCGCTCTTTTTGGTTTCTATTTGCACCAAGTGCTAGTACTAGAGGTTAATTAGTTCTTATGTCAATAATCTACCAATCATTATGGCGCAAGATTTTATTTATATAAGAAGCCCGCTTCAAGATGTTGATTACAATACGCCTCGATAGTGGTGTATCGAGGAGGCCGGGAGGGCTGATAGGAGCCTTTTTTCTGTTCTTTATCTTTCTTCTATTCACCCGCTCATAAACAACAATCAACTAGTAACAAATAGATAATTGAGAAAGGATGTGCTATGTGTGGTGGTTGGGTATTCAAGTATTAGTAGTGTTTGAAGTACTAATGTATGTCTTTCATGTTATGATCATAACTTTAGCTGTATCTTGTACCTGTTTTATCTATTGCGTCTCTCATATATTGTCTTCTATCTCTTCTTTTCGAATCCTATACTGCCATTCTACTCTCGCCTTCAGCTGGATCAGCAAAGATGGTGATAGCCAACATCTTAACACTCACACATTCTCAAACGCGGTCTCAAGCGGGAACCTACAAAAATGCTCTCGCGCGCGATTACGAATCGGTCACGTCCGGAGGTCTACCCTTGATCCCAGAAGCCTGGGTCCATGCCTTCAGCTGGACCAATTGGGCAAATACGCTCATACCTATTCGGCGGCACGTCTCATGGCGACATAACCGGGAAGCTTATCGATATAAGGGATCCCACTCTCTGCCAGAATTCTGGCCGCACACCGAAAATTTAATATCAGACTCACGGTTCGCGCGACCATTCAAGAACACACATCACATGCAAATATGTTAGAAAATCACGTTAGCGTACAAACGTTAGAACCCCTCGCGATTTTCTAAACAACCTACGCCCACCAACTCGCAAGCATGATTATACCCCGGTGATAAGGTTAACGTCTCAGCGCTCATAAACTTACCAACGCGATCTCAAGCGTTAATCTACAAACTCCCGCGTTCGCGCCATCATGAATCGGAATCGTCCGGAAGTCTCTATCCTCGGTACCAACAGTCTAGGTCCATGTTAATTTAAAAAAAATAAAGAATTAAAAAAAAATTCTCCCATATCCACTAGACAAAACGTTCCATGGTGACATGACCGGGAACTCTAGTGATATGGGATAACTCACTCCGTCAGAATGTGATCCGTACACCAAACTAAATATCAGAATGACGGTCCGCGAATATATGAATGGCCGCAGGGTTTCAAAATCGAATTTATACACGCGAAGTCACATATACGCGAGCACACGCGACAAACACGTCAACATACGAACGCTTAAGCTCTTCGCGATCATCTACGCACACCTATGCCCGCTATCGCGCAAACTTGATAACACTCCGGTAATTATGTGAACGTTTTAGTACTTACGAAGTTACGAACGCGAATCCGCAAACGCGCGCTATCATGAATCGGTCACGTCCGGAAATCGTTAGCCTTCATTCTAGTAATTTAGGTCCATACATTCAGTTGGACCAGTCAAAAAAATAAAGCTCATATCCACTAGACCACACGCTCTACGGCGACATCGCCGGGAACTCGTGATATGGAATATCTCACTTTCATTTAGCATCTGAGCCGTACACCAAATATAAAGTATTAGATTCACGGTCCGCGCACGATTATCCAAAGAACACACGCGAATATGCGAAATGCACACGGTTATAAAATAGATTTTATATACGCGAGGTTACATACACGTTAGCACACGCGACATACAAACGCACACGCGATCGAACACGTTAACGTACAAATGCTCGAACCCTTCGCGATGATACATGCGATCGCGAGTCCCTACGTCCGCACATACCTGAACCGTACAATGAATATCACATTCAGAATCACGGCCCGCTACAATTGGCCTGAAGCAGTGTTTGATTGGGCGCCATTCGCCTGTCTCGTCTGCAAATTGTAGTATGTGATTCTGACGGGAAGCCCTTCCGAGAACCTAGCTCTACAGCTCCAGTAGGACAACTCTCGAAAAAATAAATAAAAAAAAATAAATTTAAGTTAATAATCAATCAAGGTTTTAATTTATTCCGCAATATTAAGCCAATTATACAATGAAGCTGTACATTTTATATTCAGAATGAATCTAATGGCGTTTTCGTTTTGGACTGTGCACAACATCGGTGTAATCGGTGCAACCTAGGGGCAAATCACTCTAAGAATGTATAACAAATTTGCATCAAATTAAAAAAAATGCATTTAATTTCCATTTTTGCATCAGCTTTGCGCTGCCTCGCAGAAAAGTTTTTTAACAAACGTCCTACGCTGATCCACTTTGTTCGACGTTTTGATAAATGTAGGGCTAGTGTTTCTGTAGGGTTTTGACGTCTTACACGCAACGCAAACAACATAGCACGCAACGCAAAATACATTATGAATTTATATTTTGATGGAAATAAATGCATTTAATTCCGCTGATTTTTAAAAATGCATCACAAGTGATCTGCCCCTAGGGTGCAACACTCATTCGAACTTGGATCTAACCAGTCTATCCCTTCTTTTGCACTACATCGAAGTAGCATTAGAAAAAACGAAAATGCTATATTTTTACTGGGCATCTTTTGGGCAAAATATGACGTAAAACTCATTATTGAGAATATAAACGCATGGGTCCAGAAGGAAAAAAATTATCCAGTTATTGGAATGAAAACTATGACAAAGTGCCCTTTTCACCCTATCAGGGATGGTACCTCACTAATCAATCAACTACTCGACCTACAATCTGTGGAATGCGTATAAATTGGCATCCACAGCTTTGCTTTGTTCTTAAGAACCAATATAGGAACGCAAATGCCCAAAAAATGATGAAATGCTCGTGTTTGAGCGCAACGAAGATTCGAATCGAGTGCCCCAATTGTCACCCTACCATTTGAACTAATGCGTTGAACAAAGACGGCAGATCTTGCAATTAGTCTGATTCGATTCCGATAGAACAGTGCTGCCAGGGACAGTTTACGTTGACGATGGAAAATAAATTTTTCATATATCTTCGTTATGAAGCAATATTATTGAAAACTGATAAAACTTATCAATTAAGACTGTCTTTGGCTACGTTTTCCACGCAATTAGACTAGTAGGTCTTGTCAAGGCGCTCATAACATTATTTATTCACATGATTGGGTTTGTTGTTTGTTGGTGTGTGGTCATAGTACAAGCTATAGTTGAAGAACATGCGCTTATTCTCAACAGGCAGATACAGTCACTCACCGATTTTCATCTAATGAACCGCCATAGCAACTTGCCAAGCACTATAAAACATACTCCATGTTCTGCCTTCTCATCACGACTGTAGTGTACGTGGTAAACGAGATATCCGCAGTTGAATTTAGCCTACATAAGGATAGCGAATTCAAATGCAATCGTCACTCGACCGTTTCTTTTGATCTATGACCAGGTGAACAGAGATGGTTTGATGTTATGGTGACAAGTGCTATAACCCTTTTATTTTAAAATACAAAGAAGTCAGAAAATCTCGACAGCTTTTCCATTACTCAAAATGCAGCTAGATCCTATTTATTTTCAATCTGTTAAGAAAATTGTATCCGATCTCCAAATGCTGTCTACATAGTCACGGTGCCGTTCCGTACAGAACAAGTTAGCTGAACTAAATTCAACAATAGACGAGAACAAATAGTCATTTTATGTCCCACAACTACACATAAATCAGTCCAAAGCAAACGGAATGAAACGAGAACCGGAAAGAAGCAAATTTTCTCCCGTTATGTGCGGCTGTCCCCGGCCTGCCTGATTTGCCAAAGCGTAAACATGCCAATAAAACATCCCTCAGTCAGAGCAAAAAAAACGGATATTTTCCATCGGTCCTTGTATTGGACCGAAACACAGACCGGAAATATTATCGAAACTGCACGCTTTTGTTGCGACCGTTTGGCAGTATCTACAGTATTACACATTACGTACGCATGAATATATACTTATACGCATTTGTATGTAGATTTAATGCGGATCTTCGATGCCACTTCCGGTCCTAATGTCGCGTGAAAAGAATTTGGTAAACAAAGTTTAAGCACAGATAGACGAACCAAATCGGTTCACATTATGGGATAATGGTTGGCAATTGGACTAACTTCTGATTTCGGAATCTAACTTGCGATGATTTGTACAATCAAGTTTGCTGACTCATGAAAAATGAATATGAAATTGATACTTCACAAAAAGGCGACAAAGAAAGGCCTTCACATTGGAGCGACGATGATTTTCTCTGCCATTATGTGCCCTTTTGTCCTGGGCAAGCAAGCAAATAAAAAAACCCTCCTCGCTTTCAATCCGCAAATCCCTTTACCGGAACCGCCGCCGTGAGCAGTGCTTCATCCTTTTATAATACAACACATAACGAGATATGTTTTCTTGCTCGCTTCACCACACTTCGTAAAGCCAGCAAGTTATGTGCCTTTTTAGCCTCTCAATTTTATGGTTAGATTCTACTTTGACGCTCCTTTCCAAATCCCAACCAAGGATAAATAAATCCTTTAAGCGACTGAGCCAACCATCATCATCATCATCATCCCCAAACAATAAATATCCTACTGCCTACCACAAATTCGTAAGTGTGAAAAGGTTATTTACACCCTCTCTAACATAGCCTTTGATCCGGAGGCATGATGGTGATATCGTATTTTCCGTGGCGAAGAAGCTGCTGGACCGGTAGGGAACTTACATCAATCTGGTTTATTGTGTTTACCTTTTGGATTTGACCTCGTTGACTTTGGAAGGAACGGATCCGTTTGCTTGATGTGAAATGTTTTCGTGAATGTGCTCTGCGGTTTAGTGTGAACAATAATTGACAGGATTATTATAACAGTTTTAGATATGCAATTGAGTCGTTGAATGAAGGATATAATTATTTGATTTACAATACATATTATCCAGAACGGAGCAGTTGAGACCCAACGTGTGTCCATTTTCATCTACTTCCTTCCAAAAACTGAAGCTTGATTGTCGGTCATTTGATGAAATAGCATCAAGATGAAAGATTTCTTGTCTTGTTTATTGGAGATTTAACCTCGACGAGTCATTCGCTCTAAAGAGATTTGTAGGAAATTTAACAGTACACTATAACGATTATATTTATTTTTTTTTGCGATAAAAATCAAGAAGAAAATAGTTATGCTGGAATGAATATCAAAGCACTCGCACAACGACACCCGCTACATACGTACTACACATACGATTAAGCACGAGTTTTTCCAAATTAAAGATCTCTCTTAAGTGATAAACCTTTATTCTATGAATAAAAATCACCACTTCTCCCAGGCTGGACTAACGTACACAACTCGCCAGACGCCCCCCTACTCAATACGAGAAGTTTCAATCAATTTTAAAACGTTTACCCCTGAGGGAGTCCTACGAACTGCCTTCGCTGATTCGGTACAGATAAACATATATTCCTGAGCCGATATTATCAAGCTCACTCACTTTGCAAACATACAAATCCGCCTTTTATGTTGCAAATCAGATAATAGATAGTACTTTTTCGGGTTGTTTCGGTGGAGTTCTGTAGAATTTTTATTTTTTATACACTCAACCTCTCCTTCGACAGTATGTTTCGCTCGGTCAGTTCTTTGATTTATGATGAATATTTTATAAGCAGCCTGTAGTTCGAAATGATATTGATTATGATCCCTAAAAGGATTTTAAAAGCCATTTGAAAAGAAGCAGGAAATCGAGCTCGTTGAAGTTTTTAACGTTTTCTATGATGGAATATTGAAACCCGGACGACAGGCCACTTTGCAGTCGATAATGGTATTTGCGATTCAGAAAGCACATTGGTTCCGGCTTAACTGTTTATTACAATGAAAACATACTAATAACTGTCGTATCATCATAAAAGAGCCAACACGCTTCGCTATTGATTCGGCATAAAACGCTGCCACGCGTCACTAAATTATGGTATTTATTCAACTTCTTGTGTCTGAAAACAAGTTCATATTAAATGTGTGTATACGCTCAGTCACAGAAGCGCTGACCTGACCCGGAATCGGGAATCGAAGCAAACGCGCGGATTAGTCGCTCTCGAAAGGGATCATCAGTGGTTCTCCTACCCACAGGACATCGGTACAGGACAACAATAGCAGGAGCTACATACAACAGCCGGCCGTCGTTCGATTCGGTATGTGGTGATGAAAATAAACATTTATTATTATTTCTTTCGCTTCCTTTCTCCGGCACCGATTGTGGATTTTGGGAACGCGCATCACACACATATTCAAATCATATCGTTGCTGGCCGCGTATAGCCAGCCGAATCGTTGTCGAAATTCGAAAGGGAAGGAAGTGTGCCGCTGTGACAAATACAAGAAGCGTGCCGGCTCTAAAGTGCCTACGGATTTCGCTGCGACTGTATAGTCCAGGATCCTCCCAGGGAGGGAACGAGAGAAAATTGTCGAAGCGTATCATCCGTGACAAATTGCCTAATGGCAGTGTGTCGTCATCGCCGATTTGGCGTCGTCCTTCTTCCAGGACTAAACAGTCGAAGTTTGTATGCGGCACTATTAAATTGCTGTAAGCGGCACTAAATATTTGCTACTTTTTGAGCCCCTCTTTGTTGATTTATCAATAAATATATTTATCCGCAATTAGATGTTGTGTTTTATGCGACATCACGAAAAAAAATTCTATACTTTAGAACAAGTTGTTTACCTATCAAGTGAAAGTGAATATTATCTCAGTTATTTGAAACATGTTTGTAAGATTGTGAGACTTTCAGACACATTACACTAAATTGTTAGGATTTAGAGGACTCTACTAACAACTAAAATTCCGAGAAAAATCTGGAAGCAGTAACAACATCTACACCTCTTCTTGATGTGTAGTTTTGCTTGAAATCTTCTTCAAATAATTTTTCTTCAGAGAGTTTTTTGTTTCGGATTCTCCTCGTCAGTACCTAACAACTGACTGGACCGCTAGGTAGACACTAAATCCAAAAATGACACGTAACTTACTTTTTTTTTACTTTATTTTTATTAACGTGACTTTAAAAGTGTTTTTTTCATTCGTCACGACACGTAACTTACGTGTGCGTTGAAACTATTGGCCGGAACTGACGTCGCAGTAGTACAGAAGTTCAGATTTTTTACTGATGAGGACTGAAGTGATCGAACCGAAATCGAATAAAAAAAAAAAAAAAAAAATTCGTTTATCAATGAGTCTAGTCTAGTTGTTGATGTCTTACTTCCTTGTGATGGTATTTTGCAGCACTCCTGATGTCTCGTATTCGTTTGCCAAAGAGTTTGTTAATGGTGAACTATCTTCGGATCGTGTCAATAACGTACACCGGAACATTACAAAAAGCTTGAACTGCGGTTTCAACATCTTCAGGATCTAGAATATTTTCCCAATCGACAGTGGGTGAAAGGTC
>NC_080670.1:216108079-216124045 GCF_030247195.1 Topomyia yanbarensis
TTGATAACACCCAAGGCGAACTAATATGAAATGATCAAATAAAGCTCTAGATGCCATGCAACAACTTTGCCAAAGACACCGGAACTCTAAAACGAAAGATAAGGAAAGGACGGGTAAAATGTGGGTTCCCCCCTTTTGGGCGCTAGGTACCCCCGGAGTTACCCTCTGGAACTACGAAAATGTTCTTATATTTTATAGACAACATGGGTCAATGAACTACTAATAAAGTCGTGTATTTTGGCAATAAAAACAATAGTAATTTGGAAATGCGGATTTTTTTTTACATTTTTTGCAAAAAATGCAAAATGTGGGTTAGATCCTTTTGAACGCCAGCCATTCAGTTGTAGACGACATTCCCAGCTTGTTTGCGATCTCTCGGACGGAGAAATTGGGATTCCGCTTGAAACAGCTGACCCCTTATTTCGTCATTTGTGCGGCTCCAGGTTTTAGATTTCCCCCAGATCAAATCGTTCGGGCTGTCGACAAATGTTATTCGAATAGTTTTATCACATTGGGAATAATTAATTTGGCCTCATCCAACAATTTTGTCAACTTGGCGTGCGAGTAGTTCGAATTTTCGCGATGCGCAAGCAAAATTTTGCTCCGCTGCTTTCACAACTTAAGAGTGACTTCCAAATCAAACACCAGGTATGTTGCTACACAAATACATCTTGAAATTGAGGGGTATGCAGGCTTTTCTAATGCACGATAAAAAAAATGCGTCAAAATCAAGTTCACCAATTTTTGATCGTAACACCCTTTAAAAAGTAGTAAAAAAATCAACTACGTGTTTCAAACTTCTCCTGGTGAGGTTTTCGTGTTTTAAATATTAGTTTAGTCAATAAAATTCTGCAACTTTCATTTCTTATAGGAAAATGATGTTTTCACATTTTTTGATTAGATGGTGGTATAGTTTAAAGTTATCAGCGAACAAGACTTTCAATCATTTGACTACAAAATTTAGGTCGTTGAGGTAGAGTAAAAATAAGAGCGGTCCAAGATGGCTGCTCTGAGTAACTTCGGAGCTGACTGCGAAAGGAGATGCTGTGCTGTCTCCTTGTTCTAGGCACGCCTTTGCTTGGCGACACGTTTGAACCTGCCCTGGCCAATTCGTCAGACCATTCATTTTCAGTAATACCGGAAAGTCCGGGCACGCAGATAAGGTAGATAGTGTTGACAATGCTTAGTTCTTTGATTTGGGTTTCCCACCACTGGCTGCAACTGCGTTATTATTCGGCACTAGCTAAAATTGTACAGAGAATCAACTAGCACTATAAGATCTGGGAACTGATTTCTTAGAAGTGAGAACTACGATCTTAGAGCTATAAACTGAATTCTCATACCAGAGACCTTATTTCTTAGCAGGCCCGTGCGCAGAAATTTCTCACGGGAAGGGTTTCAATTTTTTACGTTTCTTAAAAAGAAAGATGGAGTAACCATCAGGTGTTACTGCAGTACCCTGTCCAACCTTCGCGGTATATCTGACCTGCTCAGTTCTGCTGCCAATATCGTCACCTGTTAAGACACGAACCGATACGGAGGTGTCGACCATAATGATTTACATTTCTTTACAACCACTTTCGCAGGATTTCTTATCGTTCTTGGAGCTACTCGTACTTATTTATCTGCTAGCTGGTGCTGAGAGTTCGTTGGCTGCAGTATTTCTCCGTATATCGACGCCCATTTTTGCAAGCCAATTAACTGTCAGCCACTCCGACGGAGAGATATTCGGCGATGAAATTTCTGAAATCTACGATATCCCGATTTTCACCGACTTCGTGTTTTTCCTTCTTTGCAACTGTTGCTAATATCGAAACTTGTCGAAACGTGAACCAATCCAGAGAACTTAATATACATATCTTTCCAGCACCCGCACAAGGTTTCTTCAATGATTTTCCAGGGAGAACGATCTTAAATGACATTTTATGTGTTTTTTGCTGAAAAGAAAGTTAATAAATTTTTTAAAGTTATTCAAAACCCTTATGGGAGGGGTTTGAACCCCTAAAACCCTCCCCTCGCTCACGAGCCTGTCTTAGACCTAATAACTGAATTCCCAGTCCTGAAAGTTTAATTTTAAGAACTGGAGACTGCGTTGAAAGCACTGTTAACTGAATTTCATTGACAGACATTGAAATTTAATTCCAAGATCTGGGAAAGGAATTCTAGAACTTAGAAACTGCGTTATAAGACCTTGAAACTGATAATAAAACTTGAGAACTGATTTGTAAGGCACGGGAACCGAATCGACTGTAGAATTGAAACCTTAACCTTGAAACTGAATTATAAGACCTGCGAACTGATGGCTCAGATCTTAGAACAGATTTCGAAGATCTGAAAACTTAATTCAAGGATCGTTGAAACTAAGAACGGAACTCTAAGATTTGGAAACTAATTCTAAGATCAGGAAAAAGAATACTTAAGCCTTGGTTACTAATTTGTGACGAGAACACTAAATTCTAATAAACGAGAGCAGAATTAAATGATTTTAAATCTAATTTTGAAGAGAGGAGACCTCAATTTTAAGGACACAAAAGCTCAATTATATGATCTTGGATTCAGACACTTGGAAACTGAATTCTGAAACTCAGTAGCTGAGTTCTAAGATTTTTGATTCTTTCCGCACTGAGTACCTATTACTGATGCCAGAGAGGTGACTCCATCGGTTGGACCCTAGAATATCGGCCTTTAAACTAATGGACCGGAACCAACGGATTTACTTCCCTTCCGAAGGAAGACGGGACGACAGATTTCACAACGATTTCTGCCGGGATTGAACCCAGACTCACTGGGTTGAGAAGCAGTTACGCTTACTAATCAACCACCAAACTTACCACTGGTCATGTCCAGATCGAAATGTTATTTATTTCAATTGTGTAGAAAAATCGTCTCAGACATAACAAAAAATGTAGGTGGGTAAAACTTAGTAGGAAAAGTAAAAGAAGAACATTGAAATTGAAACAAAAATTCTCTCTAAATGGATTTTTCCTGGAAACTTAGCGCCTAAGAGTACAATACCTAATTTGAAAGCTATTTTTTTTTCATTTCGGATACTCCTCATCAGTAACTAACACCATCTTGGCGTTCTCCTGCACAAAATGTGGTTCTATCCAATGACCTTTAGCATTTTTTGCATAGAGCCAGGCGTTTGTTTCGCCAACCAAAAAACAAAATTTCAATTCGGCTGGGACATCAGCAAATCAGAACGTCTATCCTTGCTACCCGAGACATCACTAGGAAGCAGTCAGTTGTTAAGGCGTTCACGCAAGAAGTGCGACTTTGTGGATTTCGTGTCTAACAAGTGCCAAGATGGTGTCAGTTACTGATGACGAGTATTGCAAAAATAGAACTTGAAAAAGAAACTGTAGCAAAAGAAAAGGCATAAGAAAAACGTTTCAAGTAAGCAAAATGTAGCTAAAGCAAAAACTTAACAAAACTTAAAATAAATGAAAAGAATACAGAATACGATTCTTGTATTTTTGAAGCCATTACGCTTTTTTTGGAAACTTCCGAATGATCCGCCAATTTTGACTGCCAATGCACTTTTTATGCAAGAACTACTACTGCATCGACACGGAAGCATACAGTACTGGTAGCACAAGTAAAATATCGTCATCGAACTTATTTTTGAGATCAAGAGAGTAAAACTGAAATAACACTTTAATTATGCTTGACAAATATTGTACTCAAATAACTTGCTTTGGTATAGCATTTCACGTTTTAGCAGTTTTTTTTTGAACAGTAATGTCTAACAGAGGGCAAATATTGAGGTAGAAAACACTATTCAGTAGATATTTTCGTTCAATTACTTATGAGTTAGTTGATAGCCGTGAAAAGCGCTGTTTTGTAGGATATCCAAGGTAGCATCGATTTCTTATTAAATAACATCATCTTAAATGAGAAGTTGGATTTAAATGTTTCGTGTTCGACTCGTCAGTAACTGACACCAACTTGCTGCCAGTTAGACAGTTTCTCCAGTGAGAAGCACTCCATTTGGTTCTTTATTCTTCCAAGCAGGCTTGCGAAATGTACCGGAGAACGACACGAATGAGCAGACAATCATACAACGCAACTGGCGGCAGCTGCCGACTGCCCAGTACTGCAACAGCAGCGACTGGAAATGTCATGGATCTCATAACATTTCCATTCGGGAATGTTATGTTCGTTCTGTTCTGTAAGCTGTCTTTTTCTCCCGAGTCCGAGATAGACCCGTTGTGGTAAACAGCTACTCTTTTCCCATGCTGTCACCAATGAGCCCGACAGTTTAGTTTACGCTATGCTTTGGGATTAGTTTTGCCTATCGGCGCTCACCAAATAATAACACACACATGCTACATCATCGCTTCGCTGTGCTGCGGAAATTTTCGTTTCTTTTATTTTCGCTTTCTGTCTCTGGAGCTCATGTAAGCAAAACAGTACTTTAGTAACCTGTTCACTTGGCTTATCAGTGTTACTTTGGATGTTGCTAAGACCAGATTACCGAATGTTTATGGGTGTTCAATCATGTGATTACTGATATATTAAAAGGGGGAGGGAGAGAAAATTTGATTTTAAAACTTTACGATTTATTTGCAAGTGCACCTACCAAGAACCGCTTTATTGTATCTAATAGTGAGATGGGATCTTTCAATTATCTTCGAATGGATTAAAATGCCGAAAGTAACGTTAAATTTCACCACGAATTTTTCCGAAAATGTTCAATCAGTAAAATTTTCAAAATAACTTTTGAACATCAGCAAGGACTGTTACATCACACGGTAGTTAGTTTCGACTTGTAACTTGCACGACATTATATAAATAAACTAACCCAGTGGTGAAAGAGTTCGGAACTATGTTACATATCTTTTTTATATTGATTGAATTGAAAAAAAATCAATTTGAAAGTACACCGAGAATATTTTTTAAAAATTTCATGGAGGTCCGACAAAAGATTTTCGCATTTCGCTTACCATGAGCAGCGATTACTTGAAACATTAAACTGGATTTTCTCGAAATGTTTTTTCTCCTAAATATTTTTTACATGATTACGATTGCCATAAAATTAGGTAACCGATCTTCATTTTTCCACAATTGTTCGTAATTAGTTATTCTCGTACTTTAGCGAATCTTTACACAGGTTTTTGAAGAAATTTTATTCTAGCCTAAGCGTCTGTTATCTGTGGCTCTACCAATTACCAATAAGTTTTATAAACCTTCCTTTGTTTTTTTACTACGAAAAATGTACTATCAAAAAACTATACCTTAGATATAATAAAATCATTGCTTTATCAATCTTTATCACCTTTGGAATTCAAATTTTTCTCACTTTTTCATCGTAAAAAAGGTTACATCCTTATTGGATTACTAAAAACATCTTGCGTTTAAAATGAACACTCCGTGATCTCTCATGATTTTATCATGTTTTGAATAATAAAAAAAATAATATTCTAGTACTGAAATGAATTTCAGTCTTCTCCAGATATCGATATGCATGAAATTGGGAGATTTTATCTATTAGAAACACGTTTTTCACTGCTGGTCTCAACGCAATAATATTTTTGTATCTCTAAAGATGGGATCAACGTCTTTTGTCAATGATTTTTTATCTTTGTGGTAATGGTACCCAAATTTCCAAGAGAAGATACCAGTATTCAAATATCTGCAATTTCTCAGATAGTCAAGCAGCACTAAATGCCCTAAGGGCTCCTACATGTCGCTCAAAACTAATATGGGAGTCCATCCTTGCACTCCGACAACTGGCGGAGAAAAATCATGTCAATCTATACTGGGTTCCAGGAAATTGTGGAGTTGCAGGGAATGAAAAAGCCGAGGAGTTAGTAAGAAGAGGGTCTTCCACTAATTTTATCGGACCAGAACAATTCTGTGGATTCTCATCGAGTGCCCTCAAAATGGAGCTGAAGAAGTGGAAGATCACAGCTATAAACAACAATTGGGGTACCGTAACTGGACTGCTACAATTAAAGAAATTGATTTCACCTAACGATAAAAAAGCCTGGAGTTAATTATGATTAAGGGGTAAGGGTTTCAGCGTGAAAAAACACTTTTTGCGATTTTTTTAGAACTTTGCGTGAAGCGAATTGATCAAAACTTTTGTACATTATAATGTATCATTTCAATAGCAATAACAAGCGCCATAAAAAATCATACATAGGCATTTGTTGTGGAGCGTGTTTGTGTGCTATTGAATGGGGATTGTCTGCGCGCCAGATGACGCTTCGGAACAAATTGTGTTTTCCTCCTATTTCGTTGAAAGTTGCAGCAACGCGCGATGGGTATTAGCTAGTTTTAAATAAAAATTTCTATTTTTGACGAAAAATTCCGCCTTTTTATGATTAAACACCCCCTTAATCAAAAAATAGCTTAAAAACTCAACGTAGGGTTTAGGTATTTTTTACCTAGAATGTGTTTGAAAGAAATCGCTTAAGTAGTTTTTGAATGGAAAGTAAAAACGCAAATCATGTTTTTTCCAGAGACGTTCTACAAAAAGCTTCATCACCGCGTCGTTTGTCGATATTACAAAAGTTTTGATCAATTCGCTTCACGAAAAGTTCTAAAAAACTTTTGCAAAAAGTGTTTTTTCTTCATGCTGAACCCCTTACCCCAACATACAATGGCAATGTTTGTGGAAATTGAATAGAAATAACATAGCACGTAACATAATGCTAGCCAATCTAGTCAACTTACACGAAACAATTTTCGTATCAATTAACGATCAGGAATTCATATAGATTGGTATTCATCCCTTTACTTATTTCACAAGAAAGATATAAGTAACAAAAGTGGCTTGTTAATTATCGAATAGATGTGTTTAAGCGAAATGGTAACTTGAACGCGCACCCCATTTGAGATAATAAGTGAAACAAAGATGATAAGCAACGGTTTCAAATGGGTAAAGTTTAGATGAGAATATACTGAGAATGAGTTCACCACTCCATGTGTATAACTGATTTAACTCTCATCTCAATATAAGAAACAGAGCAATCATACGATAGAAAAATAAATAGAAACCCTTAACTGTAATTTATACAAAATAGTGCGAAAAGATTACAGCAACATTGCTCAGCTGTGAACAAAGTAGATGAAAATTTAAATCATTCCTCAAATTCACACGACTTGGAGACGATTCATAAATTACAAAAGGCAAAAATTGCCCAAAATTGACGCCCCCTCTCTCCCCCCGGAAGCATGTTCCAGTTCTGGGATACTATTTGTGAATTTCAATGGAATGCTGGCAATATGGGTATCAAAATTCATGGAATTGCTTCTGTATGCTGTATCCCGTGGATTTGGAACCATTTGGTGATTTGACCCTGGAACGGACATTCCGGAGCAGGTTCCCGTGGAGCAGTGTGTGGCGATTCTGAGGTCAAATTGCTATATGGTCCTCTAACAATAAATAACAGACTTCCGAGACAATTTGAAGAGTTTTGATACTCCTATTGCTAGGACATTATCAAAATTTACAAATCATACTCTAGCACTAGAACATTACTCCGGAAAATCCGGATTACCAAGAACCAGGTTCATTCATCCGGTTAAATTTTACTGAATAAAAAAGTGGACGAGTTCCTCAATCCAAAACATCTAAAAGTGTCCAAATCGGTTAAAGAAAGCCATAGTTATGAGCATTTCAATTTGTGGGTACCCGGGTACCCTCGTCGGCCTGTTGAAGGAGTTTTTTGTTGGACACATATCGGTTAAGAAAATAATCTTAGATTGTTTTCAATCTTCTTAAACAATCAAATTGTGCATCGCCAACAAAAAATAAATAATAGCTGACCATTCTCCCACTCTATTTTGGCACACTTCCTCTTTCTATATTGCCCAATACATTCCCTCCCAGCTGTCGGGAGAAAAATGTTATGACATCACGGTTATGGATAGCAAAACAGTTCAGATATGCTGCTGTCACAACATATCGAACTCGTAACATTCCCGAAGCACCTAACTTTACCCTCTGAGCACATTACTGTACATCGCCACTCAGAAACAACCAAACCTTCGGCTTCTGTACATGAGTGCTACGAAATGACTGTACCCTAATTCGCTTGCGTGTGTCATACCTCTCACGGTAACACACAGCACTCATTCAGACACTGAACGGCTATAGCAGCGCTCGGCAGCTGGGCTCGCCGCTGGCTGTGACTGTGTTGTCTTAGGTGCCAGCCAAAATAAATGTTAGCAGTTCGCAAGCCTGCTTCCAAGCACCTATCATTCCGCAAAAATCAGTTGTGCGGATCTTATTTATAGATTCGTGTGATTTTAGTGATTCGCTTCGAAATAGAATTTAAAAAAATCCAACCGGTCTGAAGAAGGTTATGGTATGTTCTAAGTAAACAAAACACAAGTAAATGTAGATAAAAGGCTGTGAAAATATAAAGGAAATCAGTATATAATCGTGGATATCATGGAGCTTGAGCTTGTGCGACCACCCCTGGCTGCTATTCCGTTATCGATCTGGACTAGTGAAGTTGCACAGGCAATCAGTGGATAATTATGCTTGGGAATAGCGAAACATTCTTCAATGTGCAACCCCTGGTAATCCTTATGTATTGTTTTATTGATCAATACCGACGCCGGCTAGGCTCGAACGTAGATCGAGGAATGAAAGGGAAGGAATGTTAGTCCGATACTTGCTTTTGTTAGTATAAGTATAGTAATATAGAAGTTGGATTTTTCATCTTCTTTACCGACGCCAGAGAGGTGACTCCACTATCTGAACTAGATATCGATCTATCAACTCATGGACCGGAAACGAACGGCTTTACTTCCCTTCCGAAGGAAGACGTGACCACAGATTTTTCCACCTCAGAAAAATCTCAACGACCTCGGTTGGAATTGAACCCAGACCAACTGGAAAGAGTGGTGGTCACGCTTACCACTCAACCACCGACGTCGTCATATATAATCGTGGACATCATGGAATACAAAAATTATCTACGTTTATCAAAATGAAGGCTGTTCCGACCACGTGGCACCTGAACGACCCTCACAGATTATTGCATTACGCAAATGATAGCGCTCACGAATAAATTATTAATTCCCCGAAGCGTTCGTTTCACAATTTCAATCTCGTCTCGTTTGGATGCAGCAAAAACAAGTAAACACCTAACGACAACCCGCCTAAATTATTCAACACGAAATCTACTCGCTGACAGTAATAGCAATTATGTATAAAGCTTGAGGTGGATTCTCACTCAAGCTTCAACCGCAGCCCAGCTTCCTTCAATATCCCAACTTCCAAGCGGTGACAAACTTCCACATCTCGATCCGTTCCTCCCGCGCGCCCGTCAGATCCTGCTAAATCACCATCTGAAAATGACAATTTTCCCCAAATTCAATTAGCCCGACCCGATCAAGCCAGACCACATCACGTCGCATGTGAAGAAAATCTGCATCTCACAACTTAACCTACGAGTTACAGCCGAACGAGACGATGATACAGGAGTTGAAAAACTGTCGCCGAAAGCATCGCAAAAATACTTCAATCCACTTCCCGCTGGTGGCTGGCGGAAACCGCAGCCGAAGCAACCATTAATTAAACCGAAAAGCCATTCATCAATTTAAATATTTACTCCCTTCCTTGCCCCGCCCCCCACCAATCCAGGCAGATCTCCGACACCTCGCCCCCCTGTGCATCTCCCGCTCACACACACTCGACTGCAATGCACAAATTTACTTCCCGCGCTGTGAAACTCACTGAAACATGATACATCCTGGATGGCACTGACGACGAGCAAAACTGCCACAACTAGCACTATCTGCTTCGGCGGTAACTTGACTAAAGTCATGTTCACTTGAAGAACTTTTTGTTAATTAATTCATGAATTATGAATTTTATTCTTTACGGGTTTCTCGGTTTTATTTTTGTTTCAGTATGCGACACCTTCCCCCCTGCGGCGCGTATCGGTGTTTGATGCACTTGGAAAGCTGGTTGCTGCTGCAGCAGCCAGCAACACATGGAACTATGCCGAGACTGGCTTCGGGACTCCTTCCAGGAGCAGTTCTGTACCGTTCAACGTTTACCGGCAAACTGAAGCCGTATCACACTTTTCGATCTAATTTATTCCTAGATTCTTTGTGCTGCGTCTCTCGGTACTTTTATCACCGTCAGTCAGTTGGTTGACTGGTTGGTTGGTTGGTCAGGATGGGACGGGATATTGGTTGGAAGTGCGCTCTAACACTGAACCTCGGGCTTCATTTGCTGGCTCATCGGAATTTATTAACGAACCGGGGCGCGACCAACAGCTCGGTTACCGAATAGTGACGTTATCGCTGCAGCGGCATCTTGATCTCCTGTTGGGTGGTGAGATGTTTTGTGTTTTCTTCCCTTGTGTTCCAGCTTGGCCCATGTTTGGCTCAGTCTGTAATCTTTCAATTTTTCGTCTCGAGTTTAAGTTTACTTCTCATCTAGGAGGAAAATGTGGTACGTATGGTTTCCTTGAAGCGGCGAATCTTTTGTTTTATTTTTAACTCCACTTTGCTGTTTTTCAGGCTCTCAAAGTTTGAGCTAGCGTGCTTACACGGGAGCAGACAGCGGTTGCATAAATTGGGGCTCATTTTTTGATTGATTTTTTTTCAATAGGGATTGCTTTCGCTTGCGTATAATTGGTTCTATAAATATTGCTCTTTTTTATTACTACATCAATACATCTTAGTTTCTTAATGTCACAATTTTGCAAGTGTTCCTAAAATTTTAAAAAGATTTTTAAATGATAATCTAAGAAAATGTACAAGTTTCGTTCTTGGCCAACCTCAGCGTTTTTTTTTGCTAGCGGTTTTATCCGACAGGTTATACTGAAAAAAGATATGAGTCCAAATAGATGTAATCCTATGTTAATTTAATCATTTTACGCATAAAAACTTCTTTTACAGTGTACGCAGCATCGGTTGAGACTAAAACAGCATATGACTGACATCGACCTAAATAAGCAGGATGTCAGTCTCCTGTAGAAAATCTAAGTAAAAATCACCCGCTCCAACCATGTCACCAAACCCTATTTCAATCAAGAATAAATCTTCTCAACCTCTTTTTTCACTCCGGCATGTTTATTCGTTACTTGCCGGGAAGAGTAGACGGCTTCTTTCACCTTCCAACGCGCGTGCACAGATCAAAGGTATCTTCTCAGCTCAAGCAGGACCTATCACAAGTCTTACCGCTGCTGCTGCTGCTGCTCCACGCCACTCACCACTCTTCAACCAAATAGGGTTAAGGATTTACCACACGGTTCACCACCGTGTGTAACCATGAGATAGCTGTTGTGTACCGAGTTAGTAAATTTGCTGCTAGCACCTGTCATCCCGATCCACGCTCCGTACCGTGCGGTAAGCTTCGATTCTGAAGTCCACCGGGATCCTGAGTGAAGCAGAAAAAAAAGTTAAATATTTGCATTTCGTTTACCACTTGACATTTGTGTCGTGGCGCTCGCTACTTTATCACTATATTGTACTATGGAAACCATGGAAACAGTCAAGTCCCATCAAAGCAAACACTCTGGTGGCGGCAGTCGCCCGCCAGAAACCATACCATTTATAATCATCAGCCACACCTGATTCGGGGTTCGCCTCGCCGTGTCCGTGCAGTTATGTATACGTACGTCACACGTGTGCTAAAAGTAAAGTTTCGGGATAAAAAAAAACTGAGTGGATCAACTTTACGGTTGTGATAAGCGATCCGGAAAGTTGGTACAAGATTTTTCTGTCGTGGGAATTCAGAACTCGTTGAAGAATAGAATACTCCAAAACGGCAAACAAATCAAGCAAAACCACACCATAACTCTGACAAGCCCTGTTCGTGACGAGAAGCGAAAAAAACTTAACCTAAAAATTTTTTTCCTGGAGCAGCCTACTCCGATGTCTAGGTGTAAATGCCGAGAAATGCAAAGAAACCGTTAAATGTGTAACCGGAGCGACATGTAGGTAAAACTTATTCCACTTGAGTTCACCAGCTTACAAAACGATAGGACGGGCCATCAGGGACTGTAGATGGACGGTTTTTTTTTACTTTTGAAGCTCCTAGCCGTCAACGGGACGCACCCATATTTCCTATAGTTGAAAAATGATATTTACATTGTGAAATCGATAAAAATGTCTATGATATGTAAATTTTATTCTGTTTTCCAACAGGGTTGCTACTAAATACCATGCATGGGAAATCGCCTTCAACTCGATAAGCTGCACATTGGAGAAAGGATAAACGACGCCACTATCAGATGGGGAAATAATTTAAAGTTTGACAACCTAAATTTGCTCCAGAACAGTCGAGCGAGTCAATTAGCGCTTGTCATCGGAGCGTTGATTGTGTACCGTCGGAATTCGATTCGGAAACGCTCGTTGCAGCTTGCAATCCGTTTCGGGATAGCTTCGATCTTTTCCAGCAGCGTCGACTACATTCTAAATGAAATATGAACTGAAAACTCAAACAAGAATGTTAAAATTGGAAGGAAAAGTTTTCGCGCCGCATTACTTCATCGGTTCATCGGTACACGATGAGGGTGGAAGGGTAATCCGATTGACACCCAGCAGCCACCCTCTCGAATTTGAGAAACACCACATTTGAAGCTCACCCAATGCTTTCTCTGCCAAGAGCTTCCAGTGCTTTTATGAATGTAGTAGCGACATCTGTTGATAAAACGAAAGTAACAATATTCTAACTTGAAGCAGCGATATCCCCACAGTTGAGACAACAACAGAAAACAGACACCGATGCAGTGGTGAATAAGTTGCTCATCCCTGTGGCTAAAATTGCAGTCTGTGACAGCTTGAGAGTTTGGTGGATAAGGAAAAGCTTTATGAGCCAAATTGTTTTGCACGGAAAGCACTAGTTCGAATCCAGTAAAGATTCAGTTCTACTTTTCTTAGTATAGGGGGGGGGGGGGTTGTTAGTTGAACGATTTATCGAAAAGAACATACGTTTATCTTGAGCATTCGAGTTATTCATAAATAAATGGTTAATTCCAACAGACGGCCAATATCCAAGAATACAGATGCCATGCTCTTTGCGAGCGTGTGCCAGTTGGGTTTCTGATGAAAGCAGCGTTCGAGCTTTGCCTTTGCGAAAGCCAAAGAAAGTATCTGAAAACGACCTATTCGTCTCATTGCAATTTTCTAGGCGTGGTAGGATTATTTTCTCCATAATTTTCCGTATACAGGAAAGCATTTCATTCGGCCGATACGAATTGTGGTCGATGGCTGCACGACAGGTAGACTGCCCAAAAAAATAAAAATAGAATTTTTGAAAACTCAATCGGTCCACCCCTGAGTCGATCCCTAGTCCCACCAGAAGTTAAGCAAATCGGACAAATCTAGCTACCGGATCAACGTGCCTGAAGTTTGTATGGGACTTTTTGATAATTTACACGGAGAAAACCTACTATTTCTCATTTTGACCGCGAGCTGGCAGTGTATGCATTGTATTGTCACTACAAGTGAAAGCCGGAGAGATAATTTAATTGCCTACAATTTTGACGGAGACCGGCTTCGGCTTTGATAAAGGAAGTTATTAAACGTTTAACGAAGTGATATCTGAGGCAATTTAGCTGAATATTATGTTTAGAAGAATTGTAGTTTATAATACGAGTTATGTTTTGGCTAGAAAATTTAAAATCCCACCTGTGACCACAGAGAGGGCGCCAACACTAACTTTTCATAATAAGAGAGATGGAAATTAGGTGTCTTCTACAAATTCTTGTTCGATTTGCTTCAAATTTGGTGCAAGTACTCCTGGTGGGACAGTATGGATTTCTTCTTCCTGAAACCATTTTGATAATAAGACTTCGCACTAACAGCACGTGTATTGTCACAATGCGTGGAAATATTACCTAACTTGTTAATTTAAAGCAGTTCTACATCCGTGGTACAAAAAGGTCAACAGGCAGATGAACTTTGTCAATATAGACGTTGCTAGACAGAACAGACCCGGCGACAGTTACCGAACACAATTGATTGCATTCAAGTAACTTAGCTGACTGAAACGAGAGGTCCTTGGAACGACCAACTTTCGAGTTTCAGCAAGTCTTTGACGACCAGACTTGGCTCTGTGACCACATCTCCAACCTCCACGTCCAGCGACGGTACATATACGCGGTACTCTAAAAAATTACGAGAGAAAGAACGAACTGTTTCGAACAAGACTTCGTCTACTGATTGATAGGCGAATATTGCTAGATGATATTCTTCAAGATCTTGTATGGAAACACTCTCTGACACCCGTTTCTTAGGTTGGAGGATCAATTATTGTTACCGACATCAACAAACATGACGTCCTGTTAGCTCCACTCACCAGGAGGGTACAAATCACATGGTTTTCACAGGCAGAGGCGGAAACGATGTCCAAGGAAATTCAACGCTTAACAGCGAAAGAAATCTTTCGAAGCGCCTCTTGGAAATGGACTTTCCACTAGAGGAGAAATCCTGAAATTTATTCTGTTCAGTACAGCCGCAATAATTGACGTTGAAAAACAACTCGAAAACTTCAACTGTTAAATATTTATAAACGTAAGAGAAATTTTACGGCAAAGGTTCACCCAAATAATATAGGTATTTTTTCTTCTGATCAATTGGACAGTCATAGTTCACCTTTACTCATGCATATCCATTCCAAAACATAATTTTTTTTATCGCGCTTTTCGGAAATTGCTAGAGAAACTAACGATCCCAATGAGAGGGACGTTATTTACGTAATGCTTTTTGTTGGCTACTGCTAGCGGGGAGTGTTCCGTCTGGGAGCTAACAAAGCGGGTCGCCGGCGGCAAAGTTCTTGTGGCTTCTGCGGCATTTAAACGTAAACTGGAGAATTTTTGCTATAGACAGTTGGTTTTTGGGCGGAGAATAAGAATCAGTAATAAAATTGTTTTGCTGAATTAGTTGCCAAACAGGATACTATGAAATCCCCAGAAAATTTTTACTGAACGCGGTGAATAAACTTAAAGTGTAATTTTAGCCGTTTGAAAGATATACAAGTAGTTATTTAATATGATACGCCAACGAATAGTCCTACGTCAACACCACAGTTTTAACACCGATATTACCCACCGCTAGTTTTTTATTTCCGATAGTTGAAAAGTAACATATACAACGAAAACACTTATTCTAAAACACGACGCGACCGAAGCTCGTTCGTGATTAATTCCCGCCGATTTCATGCATCGAGCCGCAAACCTTGAACAGAAAGTTGAATCACTGAAGCCAACGTTCACCAGTCGGTTCCGTCCTGTGTGCGGGTGTGGATAAATGGTGTTCTAAAATTTCTACTGCGGAAAGTATCCATCTATTTCGAACCATTCAAGCTTTGAACTATGCTCCTATGCTAGTTCACCGTAAATTGCTCAAATATCGAAACAGTACCAGAAGTCGTTTATCCTGTCAGCAACCTACCGCCAAGAGATACCCAATCGAGTTGCATTGAATACAACCCACGTAATACCGATCATCACACTCACCAGCTTGGACTATTTTAATTGATTGATTTTTTTTGAAATGAAGAAACATTTATTCTGCTTAATTTTTATATTGTTTTTCATGACTAACTTCCGCCAGACACTGTACTACTAAATCGTTTATGGTATCAATTCAACCGTTATGAAGTCTCCGATACGAGCTTCGATATTATGTTCTTTGCCGGAACGTGGTTGAACGATGGCACGCTTTCAAGTCGGATGTTCTTTTGGATACGTGTTTTTTCGTTATGACCGAAACTCTAGCAATAGCCGAAAATACACATGATGTGAGATATTGCTTGCATTAAATTGTATCTTGAAGGCAATCTTTCTTGGCATTACCTTGTGCAATTTTATAGCCAACAAGAATAAACACCATCTTGATCTTTGTTTTGCAGCGATCAGGTAACAGCTGCAGCACTTCCTTCTTCTCTAGTAAAACCAGCACCATCTCATTCTCCACTGATCTCTGGTGCACGAGTGTTTCATCGATATTCATCTTCTACGATTTTCCGCAAAATTGAGTATCGCA